>NW_004955477.1:7470482-7482982 GCF_000276665.1 Chinchilla lanigera | reverse complement strand
CTATCACGAAATATCAGGAACTGTTACAGAAAACACTAACTAGAATGCTGACAGCCAGCCAAGGAGGGCAGCCGACAAAGCACATAACTCTGGGATACATTTGCTTTTAGAATGTCTACCTGGATTGTACTTATCTGAACACATTAAAACCACCCGGAAAAGTTTAATGCAAGTCACACAAATTCCTCCAAAGAGAGCACTTGGCGCGGGATCTGTTATGGAAGTGGATATCGAGCTGGCCAGCAAAGCCATTAAATCCCATCAGATCTCTTTGGCATCATTTTAATGAGAATCATTGCAAAAGTACAAGATCATGGTATCTATAAGTGCCTCTTGACAGCTGCTGCTGAAATTGTGATGAAAAGAAAAACCATTATAGCAGAAATTTAGTGATAAGGCTCTTTGGAGGGATGGTGGGGCCTAGTGTGGCTCTAGACTGCGAGGGGTTAATTTTCTAAACCTAATAATGTTCGATAGTGAGGTATTTGTCAGGAGATAAAGAAGTGATAGAATCTGGGAAGTGGGTCCCTTGGCGATTGTAGTACAAATATTGTTAATGCGGTGTGGTTACTACGGTGAAGGGAAGTAAAATAGCTTGAGTCCACTAGAGACGGGCTCTGCTACACGAGAGCAAGAATCCCCAGACAAAGGCCAGTAATTGTTGAACTGCAAGTCAAGCCATGGATATTTCCAAATCCTTATACATCTACATTTACATGTAGGATATCATGCGTGCCGGGGGAACACCTCTCGTGGAGACCAGGTCCTCCCAGGCGGGCGGTTAGGCCACCCCAACCTTTTGCCTGGGGAGGGAGCCCCCCGACCAAGGACATCTGGCACAGCTGTAAAACTCAGTGCTGTTGCCCTCTGCCCTCTTCATCATGACGTCATGCAGGCACTACAAGGCTATGAGACCCATAACTTGAAATGTACAAGAATTTAATAAGTCTAGTGTTAAAGCAATTTGTCATGGCATATTTGAAGAATAAATCAGACTAATGGAGCAGATTTTTCCTCCCGTATGGCATTAAAGAACGTGAGCCCAGTCATCGCTAATGGCAGGAGTGAGAGAAAAAGAGAGGCCTGACATTAAGACCCTCGCATTTTGGAAATCCGATACATATTGACCTGTGTACTATCTTAGTGCACAGATCTGATGTCAGCAGAATGTAGTCGTGTATAGGAACTGCTCATTACAGGTTTTGTGAGGGAAGCACATTGTCTCTGAAGTGCCCGGACCTGATCGGCTAGAATTGCTCAGTAATCAATACTCCAGCGACTGATGGCCGGGTATGCACACACCACAGCTGCGGCCACTGCTTTCAGGGACTTCCCAGTAATTAGCAGGGACCTCAAAGATCACTCCATGGCCACTGTCTTATCAGTCAGGGAAAAGTCTCTTAAAGGCTCTATCTTTTAATTTGACTCTTAACTATTTCATTTCAATAGTGCAGTAAAGGCTGTAGCCACTCACACCCAAGAGGCCTGACCATTCACACCCTCGCTCTTGTGTTCGCCTTTGGATTGAGGACTTTTTTTTTTGTTAAGTGAAATTAGCATAACATGAAATTAACCATTTGCAACTGAACAACTTGGTGGCATTGTGACACTTTTATAGGGTTGTGGGGCTATCACATCTCTCTCTTTCCAGATGCTTTGTTCACCCCACAAAGGAAACCCTGCACCTCCAAAGCAGTAGTTCCTTACTGTACCTCCACCTCACCTGGCTGTGCCGGTAGCTAGTGACATTTAAAGTTGCATTTTCAGGCTGGCATTCAGGGCCCACTTTTTCTAGTCCAGGCTATTAGATATTAAAATAGTAGTAACTAAAGACAAGGGGGGTAGACCTGGCCCAGGCCCTCTGCAGCCCCCCCCCGCCCCCGCATACCTAGGCACTTGTCACCATACTGCTTTACACATGAACACTTTGGGGTTTGGTTAATGACATGGCTACCTACCCACTTTGTGCTGCTTGCTTAAGAGTCTGCATTAAAACTGAAAAAGTGAACCCCCATCCCATAAAAGATACCAGTGTTTTTCAGTCTTGACTGAGATTTTCCTGTGTCACCCAGTGGCCAGGAGAGAGCGAGGCTGAGGCTGGAATGAGGTGCCAGAGGACCTATGAGAAGCCAGAGCTCTGTTCTTGGAGTGCAGCCACTTAACCTGAACCAAGGCAGCGGTTTACTTTGGATTCACACTTGGCCTGAATGTCTTTTCACACGGCCAATCAGGGTCACAGCCCTGGAAGAATCTACACTTTGACAATTAAAAAGTGAAGAAGAAAAACCCCAAATCCCCACAGAGGATTGCTGCAATGCTGAGAAGTAGGGAATTTCGAAAAAGTGATAACCACGTGCAAAAGGCACAAAAGTGCTCGAGTTTCTTTTTTCTCCTCAATCACCAGGGTGCGCCTGTGAAGCCCGCGCATTTCTAAGGAGCCGATCTATTTCTCCTTTGACCAGAGGGAAAGAAATCATTATTGCATGATTAGTGGCTTCAGTTAGGTAAAAACAGCAGCGGCAGGGAGGGCTCGAGGATGAGTTGTATTAATTACCTAACACTTGCTGGCAAGATGATTTTACAGTGACTTGGCCACTGTAAGCTGCAGCTCTTGATGGAAGTGGGTAAGTTCCTCGCTGCCTGGAGATGTGAGGGAAAGGATGGTGTCAGATGAAATGCATCTCATCAGCTTTTCTCTGACAAACCAAATTCATTCCTTATGTAATTGATAACGGCCTCAGCCAATTATTTCACACATTACAATACACAGAGGCCCCCTTTACAGGTTTTGCAGGGCTGTAATTAGCTATGCTAATATCCCCTTTATTGGCCCTAATATTGCTGAACACCTTTTGCCATCCTGGAGCCCACTGGAGCCCCATGGCCTGTCAGGACCGCTGATTATTGAGAAGGATAGCTTTAATCAAACATAATTGCAGTTAATTTTTCTCTCCTGCTCTCTGTTGCCAGCGTCTAATGCCACGGACTCCTTGATATTCCATTAAATTACAATTAAACAGCCTCCTTTGTCTCTGATTGTCCTGAACAACACCACAAAGTTCTGTAACCGTTAAAAGGAGAGCTGTTTGGTCCTAATTGCCTGCTAGCTCACAAAGGGCCAATTTACACAATACCCATGTAGAATTTAAACAGTTCATAATGTAATGGATATTACACAGGAGCCTAACACTACAATTAAAATGATTTTCATCAGATAGAGAAGCTCTGGTTAATCAGCTTCATAAAAGTAAATATAAATGAACTAATTCATAGCTTAAACACACAGAAATGGAACAGACTTTGAAATTAGTTGCTGTGATGGGGGCTTACCCCTTATCCTGCAATACCCGTGTAGGGCTGTGGTGACAAAGGTTGATCTCATTTGTGGTAGCCCAGTTTAAATTGTCCTTGTTTGGCCTCCATCCTACCTCACGTTAGTCTAGTGCTGCTTGTTGAGATCTGATTTTAATACCATCAAGACCAAAGTTTCAACTTTCTTCATGGGGTGCAGCAGACCACCCTCTGTTATA
The DNA here is from genome assembly GCF_000276665.1 of Chinchilla lanigera. NCBI lineage: Eukaryota > Metazoa > Chordata > Mammalia > Rodentia > Chinchillidae > Chinchilla > Chinchilla lanigera. Next base: position 7,479,452 of record NW_004955477.1, on the reverse strand, counting down.
CCAGTGGAACAGCTGTCCCAGAAGGAAGGAGGGCCTTGGGACTTCAAGCTTAAACCCAAGACATCAGGACTGGTTCCTCCTTCCCTGTCTTGAGTGCGGGCCTGACCAAGTATCCAGTTGATTGTCATGGGGTCCTCAGAACTTGAAAGAGGGAACCTTCTGAAACTAGCCTTCCCAGGAATTGAATAAGAGCACCCACATGCTCTCTTAGTCCCTGCATGAGGCAAAAGAGAAAACCCCATTTCCAAAGCGATAAGATCTCCCTGCTAATTGCTCCTGAGAACTTTCCAGGATTTTGTGAGTTGTTTCCGAGTAGAATATTACCAAGGAGTGACTGCTGTGGAGCAGTTTGTCTTTAGCTGCTGTCTTCCCCTCTGCCTGGGAGAAACAAGTAAATAAAGCCCATATTTCAAGCTTGATTTACTCTGGTACCTACTGTGAAAGATGATGACTCTTTAGGGAAATAAAGACGGGGTCAGGGAATTAGTGCACATAATGGTCATTTTGATGTCGGGCCAGCAGATGCAAGGAGAAACACACTGTACACAATTAAGCATAATGTACTAATGACAGGTTAGAATTTTTATCGCCTCTTTGCGATCGAGCAGCAAATCCATGTTTAGCAGTAATAAAGAGTTTATTGGTGCTAAAGCCAAAGATTTTCTGACATAGGAAGGATTTTTCCTTTCATAACAAGAGTATTAAATCCTTTGTGTACCAGACTCTGGAAGTGAGATATGTAAAGTGGTTGTCAGATATTTCTTAGGAAAAAGCCAATTAAAGGGTAATTGAGTAAAGGATGAGAATTACCATTTGACTTCACATGTCGGACATTCAATTTTCTCACCCTGTCCCCAAACATTGCAACAGTGCATCTCACGGAGCGCTTCCTAGTGGAAAGCGCACGTTTGCTCCCTGCGTAATTGTGTACAGTGTCAGCAGCCACGCAGCGGCTCTGCTGTGCTTTCCACCTGTGAAGGCTTAATTGAATCCTTGAGTTAAACAGAACCAAAAGGAGGGTAAAAGAAATCGGCGCCAAGCTCTCCTTTCCCTCTGTGGAGGATTCCTCTCTGTCCTCGAAGAGATCTCAGTACCCTGGTGAGAAGTCAGTTGAACGCTGTGCTTTACTTTATTTGTATCATTGGGACCTGAGTGCTTAAAAAGGCTCCCGCTCTCTAGGGTGTTCACGTCGGATCTTTCTTAAGTACTTATAGTGTCTTTAGACATGTCGGATAGAAACACAAACTATCACTGCCACATCCAAATGAAGGGACAAAAACTATGCACACATGTATTTGGGTGTGTGTGTGTCTGCTCCTGCTTCGGTCTACCCTACAGATACTCAGTGTGCTTTCGGGCTCCAGCACCCAACTTTGTTCTGCTAATCTGTGAGATGACCATAGTTAAGGCCCAGAATGCCAAGTCCACCTCCTCATAGCAATGCGGGGACCATCACAAGGACAATTTAGGATATCTTCAAAGCCTGCTCTGTTCTCTTGGAGGTATTCGAATGAACTGGCTAAAAAGACATCAAGGAATATAAAGCAGTCTCCTCTGGATGGGGGAAAAAAATCTTTCATTTCACAAAAAGCCTCCTACCATTGGCTCCATGCAGGTACCTTTGCAGATGAGCAGCTTCTCGGGCTGGTGCCTGCTCAGAAGATTAGCCGGGTGGTAATGTGGGACATAATTGCACCGTGTGGCTGTCCCCCAAGTGAAAACCTAATTGCCTGACAGGACGATAACTTTGTGGCGCCCTCACCTTGTTAGGCCCTTTCTGATGCAGTTCAAATGCAGTGTGGCCGCAGGTGCACCTAATTTACCTCGCTGCAGAACGTGTGGAGTTTAATTGCACACTGGTTGTTAGGAAAAATTGGTGGGTGGAATATCAAGTGACTTGCTGTAGCTGATGGCAGATGGTGTTAAGAGGCATTGTGAGCTAAGTGTATAGGTGAGGTGAGTTAATAAAAAATGTAAATTCTGGCCTAAAATAGTGATTCTTGTGCTGTATAAGAAAATATGATTAAATAGCCACCATCCTTTCTTCCGTTGGTTGAATTTTCTTCTGCCATGGTTGAGAGTTTTCCTGGATATGTTGGCAGCGCTGTTAGAGAAATGAGTTTTAGTCTATGGAGGCTTTTTATTTTCTGATATTGTAATGGCCAGTGAGGATCCTTGAACATGAAAGACTGAATTCAAGGAAATTCATGTGAAACTTCATAAAACATTCATCAGCATCAAGTAGGACAGATGATATTTGGGAGAAAGCAGTTCTGTGCACAAACTTGATGGACGGGATGTTTAGACAACCAAGGAGGATAGATGTTAGTGGAGACTGTATTTTGGCTCACAGTGGATGTGGCCTTTGCAAGTGGAGGCAGAGGTTGTATGGGGACAATATCCTCTGTCTTCCCTGTGGGTGTGTCACAGCCATGTGGGCCCTTGTCAGTTCAGGCTATAGGCCAGTGGGTCTGTATTTGTCACTGAACATGCAGAAACAGGGAGGAGAGCATGATGGTATTTTCATCAGAGCATCTCAGCACCCTGCCAGGACTCCTGAGTTTTCCTGCCTCAGAAGGCAAGGGCAAGGCACAAGATGGCACAAGCTTTTGAGTTTGGCCTTGCCACTCCTACTGGGGTTGTGCTTGCTGTTCCTGACCCCTCACTGAGCAGGGGTTTCATGACCACACCAAAAATTGTCAGCTGTGCCCTTGAAAACATAGAGACAGTTCACAGTAGCTTTAAATTTCTTTTCCTAACAGTTAGAGCTACTGTAACTTTTAAAATCTGACTTTAAAAGTGTGTTTGCTTAGGCAGGGCTATCCCCTGGAGTTGGGATTGCCAAAATGTAGCGTAACTAGTGAAGTTTAAATGTCAGATGAACAATTTTTTAGTGTAGGTGTGTTTTGGGATGTACTGATACTAAAATTCAAATTTAACCAGGCACCCTGCATTTTTATTGACTGAAATTGGCAGCCCTATCTGGGGTGAATGTTTCCTCAATGGTTAATAGTCAATGGTGCAAAACTCCAGATGTGGAGTAGCCAATCCACAAGTCACAGTTGTTGTTATAAATCTTGGGAACCTGTGGTGTGAGATGAATGCAAGTTGCTGCTCTCACTCTGAGACATACTTTATGCCTGTGGTTGGATGGGGCCCCTGGCTACCTACCTGTCCCACGCTATCTCTCAACGTCATCCGCTACAGGACAGCCAGCCATAATTATGAAGTAGTCTCCACTTTTTCCATGTATCTTTCAAAAAGTTTGTATTGCTTGTCTGATAACCCTAACTACCCGTTTTGTGTTTTCATAGATTCTTCCTAAAGTTTTTCCTCAAGTGCAATCAAAACTGTTTGAAGAATGCAGGCAACCCTCGGGACATGCGGAGGTTCCAGGTATGTACCTCAAACACACATGGAGCTAGCCTGACTGCTTATACAGGATTTGAACTCTGATTTTGCAGTTGTTCAGAACACAGCCTGTGGTTCTCCAAGGGCTAGTGTCAAACCAGACTTGGCTCATTTGATGAAATACGTTTCAAAGAATGCTTTTGAAATGATGTTGTGTCTTCAGTAGGCCAGACTCACTGAGTCCATTCATGGCCCACAACAGCCTGACATCACCTCCGGAAATATGGCCATGCCTAAGATCTCTTAGGGATTGATAGATGGATGACTGACGTGCAGGGAGAGGAAAACCATAATGCAACCTTTCAGGTACACTCGAGGCCCTGAGTCTTCCTTATAAAGGAGTCTACATCTGCTCAGTACAGTCCTCTGAAAATTACAGAACAATTTCCTAGCTTTTCTTCCTCCTCCTGTGGTCCACTGTGTTTGGATTTCCTCTATTCCATGCTTAGCTACTAATATGCTCCCTGATTACCTTGGAGAATTTTGTCTGCCAGAGTAAGGGGACCTGGTTGGGTTATAAAAGTATTCATATTTTTCTTGCCTTTTTGAATGACCACAAAGCTACATCAGGGTATAGGTATGCTGCACCTATGATGAAATTATTATGCTGATTTTAATTGTAAAAATATTCTGGCCTGAAATACAGAATTGCTACTAGTACCCACCAACCAGGAAGAACTGAACACCTAATAGATATTAGATGGAATGAGTCTCTGAGTGATTCTTATTTGGGATGTAGACTAATTTTCCGTAAAAAGCTCAAAGTATTTCTAGGAATTTTCTGTATGCTTCAGTCATTCAGGGAAGTACATGATGCCCCTCTCTAGGCCTGCCCAGCTGGTCAAGGAGGGCAGGGCCCTTAGGGTTACTCATAGTGGGCTCAATAGCTGGCAATAGTTGGGTCTGCTTCCATTTTTCCTGCACAAGGCTCCATGGAGCACAGGTGATATTGATCCATTTAAGCAGAGTAGAGGTCACCTTGGGTTGAATAGCCATGTCCTCTTTGTCCTGTCGCTGACTGAGTGTCAGTCAGCGATCTCATGGTTAACTGTGGAGTAGAAGGAACTGCTCTGGTCTCTTCAGCTAATCTCCTTGCCTCTCAGAAGGTTTAACGGGCTTTAGGACAGTGTTAGGGCTTACATGATGTTTTTAACTGGTTGTATGATCTCAGCACCTTTCTGTGGGTGCATTTCAGGGGTGGCCCAAACAGAAACAAAACAGTGTGTCTGATTTCTCTGCTGAACAACACTTTGTTCCCCTGGTGACTGACGTGTATATAGATAATAGAGCAAAGTCAGTGTCTTTTTAAATTTTTACCATTTCTTCTTTCTTTAATATATCATGGTCTAGGAACTTAAAAAAGGTCAAGTCTGTGCCCCAGTATTAGTTAGGTATCTGCCTCACACGTAGGTGATATTCCCAGAACTCCATCAGCGCCCAGGGTGGGGCCTGCATGTGGGCCCCAGGAGGGTACCTGGGTGACAGGCCCAGCCTCTGACTCCCCTGGGCAGAGGCAGCCAAGTGTGAGTGGCACCTTAGTGGTAGTGGAGCCACCTCCTGCCAGGGCTCTAATGGCTTATGCCACTGAGTGCCAGTCAGAAGAGGGTCCTGAGATTTGAACCTGGAGCCAGTTTGCAGTAGCTACATAGCATTTTGAAGTCACTCAGCCTGGTGTTGTCTAGACCTCTTTAATCCTGGCAAGCCGAAGGGAGAGACCATGTCAAGAACACGGCCCCTGAGGGAGCTTGGGGGATACAGGAGGTGCTCAGCCTCCCACCATGTGGGCTGAAATTTTTAAAAAGTTATTCCCATATGTATATATTCATATATGACTGTGTAGCTTTGGTTTCTCTTTACATCCTTAAAATGTTATTTATTTGTGTGACTTTAATCATTTATGGCATTACTTGCAAAAATTAGTTTTATAAGGCTATATGTTCAGGGATCATTTCTATAGTATGTTACTAGAGAAGTTTCTCTGATCATGTAGGGGTACCAAATACTAGCTTTATTTATTTTGCTACTAGACTTTCTCATTTTCTTAGAGCAGTTTTAGATTTATTTAAAAAAAAATTCAGCACCCAGGTATCGTGGTACATACCTGTAATCCAAGCTACTCTGGAAGCTGAGGCAGGAGGACTTTTAAGTTTAAGGACAGCGTGGGCAAAGGCTAAGGATGCAGCCTAGCATGCATGAGGCCCTGGGCTTAAACCAGTACTTCTCAAAAAAGTCTGCAGAAAGTTTGGAGAGCTCCCTGAAACCCCAGGGGAGCCCTCCCTTCAGCTGCCCCTATTACTAACATCTTTGGTGCAATGCATTCATTACCTCTGGTAAGTCAACACTAATAGGTATTATTTACTAAAAACAACTATAGCCTTAGCTTTTCACAGTCCTTTATACCTGGCAGTTCCTACTCACCACCTCACACAGCTCTCTGGGGTGGTATACCCGCAAGACCTGCCAGGCCTATCCCAACGGTGGCAGTGAGCCAGACTTCCTCCTGCCAAATCCAGGCTCAAGCCCCAGGAATCCCTGCTGCAAGCCCCAGGTTAAACCTAGGCTCAGGATTTAGCTACTCTGTGGAAGTAATGTACCATAGAGACCTACCTCTGTCAAAGAAGAAAGTCAAGCTAGGTTGTACTTTGCTGTTTCCTGGGCCCATTTCTGGACCGCTTGTTACAAGTCCACCAGAGAAAACAAGGGAATATTTCACCAGCGAGGCAGTCCATGTCTGGTGGGTTCTTTTTCTTCCTCTCCCATGAAGCCATTGAGAGTATTAAAGAAGGCCTGATCTGTCTCTCCCCTCGCCACCCTCTGAGTCTGGACTTAGGACTGGGAGCCACTCACTCCCAACAGAAATGCCTTGGCATGAGGCCCTTTCAGTCCTTCCCAGTTGAACTTCCTGAGAAGATACTTTTCCCAGTTGATTGAAAACACCTCCACTATTCAAATGCAATTCTGTCTTTTCAGATGCAAAAAAGTTCATTACCAGACATTAACTGTAATTGTAAAATTGACCCAGGGATCATTTGCTGATGAAATGTGAGTAGGAGGAACGGTCCTGATTTATGAAGCCTTTTTGGGGCAACCCCTGAATCCTCACAACTCTTCAAGGGAGGTTGCTCTCAAGTGAACTAATTTAAATTAGATAAACTATCTAATCAATATGTGAACAGATCAATCAAAACAGCAGCTTTAAAATGAGTGGCTAGAGGGGTGTTTCTGAAACTAATGGCTAGAAGAATATTTCTCTGAATTGAATTCACTTGTTAGCATAATAAGAGATTAAACCTTAATTAGTGGAACAGGTTTTTTTTTTTTTTAAAGAAGCAATCTTGAGTCAAAACAAAACAAAACAAACCACCCCCATTAGCCAAAAAAGCTGTGAATGCACATCAATCAGTGGAGCCTTTCCAGAACGGTGAAGTTTCCTTGTGCCGTGCAGCACTTGAGCTGGCTTTTGGTTTTTATTCTGCCTAATGGCTTCTGTGCTTTTTTTTGCCAACTCCGTTTTCACATCCACTTTATCTTTGCAGGTTGTTGTATCGACAACAGTCAATGTGGACGGCCACGTGCTGGCTGTGTCCGACAACATGTTTGTGCACAACAATTCCAAACACGGGAGGCGGGCCCGCCGCCTAGACCCGTCAGAAGGTACGGCCCCTTCTTATCTGGAAAATGGTAGGCACATGTTACATGTATTTTTTTTTTTTATTTGCAATGCTTTTTTTTTCTTTGCACCATCCTTTATGTTGATTCCCATGGAGTTGCTCTCATCAGGCTGCACACTCTGTCAGACCTCCCAGCAGGACAGGGCGAGGGCTTTCGCACGGTGGAGAGAGGACAGCCTTGCTGATGGCCTCTTCCCCTCTCCTTTTATTGGCTAGCTCGGCCTTCTCGTTCACCTCACCTGCCATAACTTTCATGTTATTGGTTTATTTTTAAAGCATTCTTTTGCTTACAGCTTCTATTGTAGTTTTAATTTATTTGGTTTTATTTTGGCTTGTTAGAAGCTCCCATCCAGAACTCATCCCCCTGTGCATGCTTTAGTGGGCGGTTACTTCTTGATTTAGTCAGCTCAGAAGCAACTGTGAGGACCATTTCACGTCTTCACACGTCCTGGATGGATGGAGTGTGTGTGCACATGTTGGTGTATGTGTGATTGGGGGCAGGCCAGAGGGAGTAAGAAAGAAAAACAACATAAAATTTTTTATCAGATTATTTCAAGTAATAGACTTCTTGCTTTGCTTGTTAAAAGAATTTCTGTAAGAGTGGCAGGTGGAGAGACACTTGGACACTGAGTCAGAATGGAGAAATACTCCCACAGGGTGGGTCTTATGCCAAGCCCCTCAGTCACCCCTCAGTTTCTTTCTTAAGTGCAGAACCTGCAGCTTACCTGTCCCTGTAAAATCAGATCCATTTCCCCTTTCAAGCATCTCATAATAATCATGAGATTCTGACCAATATGAATTGTTGAAGAAGCAACTTTTTTAAAAAAGTGAATTGCAAACACAAAAGCTTGATTAAATCCCTTAATCAAAGAGCCCATAAAACAAAAGTCTTAAGATAAATCCTCTATCCTGCGGTGGCAAATTCAAGATCCACATGTGAGGCAGACAAATGCAAATGCAGGGAAATGAATGAAGCCTGTGCAGATTATCAGAATGAAAATACAGTTCAGACATAAAAAAACTGGAAGACAATTTATGAATCTTCTGTGGTCCACAAAAATAAACTAATTTGTTTTTCTACATTAATGACTAAGGTATAAGAGAACAAAAATATAATAATTAAAGGTCGCCTTGAGCACCAGAATCATTAGAGTCTGTGACGTATTGTTTATCTCCTTCCTATGCACTGAAGGTAGGTGTGTGTTTTGCTTAGCAACCATCACTAATGAGGCTCACAATTAAGAAGGTTGAATCCCGGTCCTCAGTTGCTCGCTTCCCTAGAGAGCCAGTGCTTGCAACATGATAGGTTTGAGGAGGCCTCTTCAGCCCTCTGGTGTTAGGTTGTAGTCTGAGTCCAAAATCAGCCTCCTCTAATGAGCTATTATGATCTGAGCAAAGTACAAGTATTTATTTTTGTAAGTAGCATGAAAAAGCATTTGACTGTAAGCAGAAAATGTAGCATTTAGAAAAATAAAGGCCACTAGTGGGTACCTTGGAGATAAAACCCGACTAATCAAAAGCTATTTGTGGAAGCAATCTTGCTCAGGATTTTTTTCTTTTTTTCTTTTTTTTGTAGGGTTTGTTTCTCAACATTTTATCAACACTTAAACCAAGTCACTTTCTGGTCAGTGATTGCAACATCATGTCCCATCCTAGAAAGCAACTAATGATTTTAAAAAGCAAGTATGTGATTCAGAGAACTAGCATATATAGGTCTTCAAGAAAAAAGCTTTCCTCATAAATAGTAGGATTGTTTTATTTTATTGTAATTAGTGGCTAGTTCTTGAGTGCCCTATCAAAACCCGACAGGGTTCTTTCTCTTGCTTCTGTCATTTCCTGAGAGAGTTGACACTTAGGAAGTTTTAAGATCTGGCCATTTTGTTCCAGG
>NW_004955477.1:7455482-7465482 GCF_000276665.1 Chinchilla lanigera | reverse complement strand
ACTCATTATCTTAAAATTGTTTAATACAATGTTCTGCCCATACAGGTGCTTAATTAACATGATTTGTTTGAAGTTATTATTGAAAAATGTCATAAAGTTCACTTTAAGGCATATTTACATTTGAGTTTCTAATCTTAGCTCCACAAGCTGCAATATTTGAGGACTATTTTTGACACTGGACAATACCTGTTAAAACCCAGTAATGGTGGAAAAGGGCCGAGTTCTTCTTGGGTATTTGTAGCCTTGAGGTGCTTGTACAGTGGGTAGGTGACCATGTGTGGTGTCCTGGGGTAGCCTCAGGATCTATGGCAGGAGCCCAGGCTGGGGTCATCCAGCTTGACTCCTGCTCTGTCACCACCTGAAAGTGCCTGGGAGTCGGGGGCATGCGCTGGGGTGCCATCTGCTCCTCTGCCCAGTAAGCAGATGATACAGATGTGTCCCCTTTCCCTTTTTGGTTCAGGCAGGTCATGAGGTTAATCAGCCATGAGATCTCTTGGAACATGAAAGATAAAATGTAAACTTCTCCAGGCCCCGTTCCCCAGTAGATTCAGCATCACCAGGGTCTGCTTGGATTGGGTCCTCAGAGTCACCTAATCCACTGACAGCTGAGTGCCCTGACATAGTCAAGATAGGAGAGAGATACTGTGCCAGGCTAGGGCTACTGTCCTTGGGATCAGTCCACAGAGAAGCAGAAGCCCAGAACTGCTGAGAGATCCCAGGGCAAGCAGATGTTGCAGGAAATTGATGGAGTTCACATCCTTCCCTACTTTTGGCTTTCCTATGGTATGAAACCATTCTTGTATCACTATTCTGTTTTTCATCTTCAACATATTATTCAATATAGTATGCAGTTATAAATTAGCCTTTGTGTTAGATGTAAGTATTCTGAGCACATTTAAGGTAGGCTAAGTTAAGATATGAGATTCAGTGGGTTAGGTGTATTCCATTTATGTTTGACTTCAGATATCTGCAACTTCAGTGAGTATAGTAGTGCATGCCTGTAATCTCAGCATGCAAGAGGCTGAGGCAGGAGGGTTACAAGTTTGAGGCCAACTGAGCTACACAGTGAGACTCTTACCTCAAAAATGAATAAATGAATGAGTAAATAAATAAAGATACTTTTAACTTACAATAGGTTTATCAAGATGTAACCCCCATTGTAAGTTGAAGAGTATCTATACCCCAACAAATACATGCTTTTGTTGTGCAGGAAAGGACAACTATTGTAGCTACAAAGTCCCTGGGAGAAGTGATAAATCAGAATTCTGCTTTGGGTGTGGTAGGGTCTCCTGGCACATTTCCCAGGGGCCTGCTTGCGTATGTGAGCTGTGGTGACTCTGGTATACATAGTCTGTCTGTTTTCCCACGGTAACTGTCGGTCTGTGTACCATCTGAGTCTCTAGTCATAAACTTCAGGCTGTAGATAGCAAGAACCATGCAAAAACCCAGGTTTTGAAGCCAGGCCAGCCCTGATGTGCTCCTGATACCACAGAACCTGGGCCTGTGTTTCATAACTCCTTTGAGTCCCAGTTTCTTCTCTGTTCTGCCTTGTGGGGTTTTGTTGAGGACCAGAGGTAACTTATACACTCTTGCCCATGGCAGGCCCATGTAAAATAGCACCTCCTGCAGAAAGTTACTGGTACTTAATTTCTATTGGGGTATATGGGAAACCTACCCAAGTTGTGAGCTCTTTAGAGGTGGAGACACATTGCTTGCTCCTGAGCCATATTCTATGCTATAGCAAACACCTGTCGGTGGGTAGGTGTTGTGTGTGAGTTCCTGTGTCACCCAGATGACCTGGCTTTGACTGGCGGCATCACAGTGAGGACATGTCCCCACGTGACTTGCCCCACACAAGAGTGTACCATTTTCTCTCACAGCAGACTGTTGGATTTTTTTGTTTGTTTGTTTTTAGCATATTGGGGATCGAACCTAGGAACTTTGCACTGAACTACATCCCAAGTCCTTTTTTTGTTGTTTTAAATTTTGAGACTAGGTCTCACTAACTCGCCCAGGCAGGATTACAACTTGCATTCTTCCTGGCCTCCTAGAATGTTCGGATTATAGACCCTGCTGGATTCTTTAAGGGGTGCTCTCAGCAGGTCCTTTCCTGAGTTACTGTGTACTTGGGCTTTTTGATAGGGAAGTCTACACAGATGTTTTAGGAGTGGAGACTTTTTTAAGAAGAAGAAATATGATAGACAGGTCGAGGCCCCTTTCTTCTTTCCTTTGCCTGTCCTCTGCTGTGAGCATTCTGTTCTGAGTGCTTTAACACTCTTAAGCAGATGCAGATATACAGGAGAAAAGATGACCCTGGTAGGAACTGCTGCCTGTTATTGGCTGGCAGATGTCACATGGCTGTGGTCCCATGTTTTAGCTTTCTTGGGCCAGTCCGTGGAGAAAGGCTGGCTCTTTCTGCCGCCCCTTGTCCTCTAGCCAAAGGTGTCCTCTCCAGGTATCTGGGCTGTTCTTCACCTCCTCCAGTAGCTCCACAGGAGCTATTTCTAGCCACAGTGTGTCTAGAGGCCCACTTTCCATTCCTGCGTGGCCATCACGTTCACAAGTCCAGGGTCCTGCTGCACAGAGTTCAGGGGTTTTCTCCACTGACACTCTCCCGGGTGTGTGCGCTTTCAGTGCAGCCGTGCAGCAGTTCAACCTTTCCTAGCTGGAAGTTAATTTATTGCCCCCACCCCCATCATTAGCAAGAATATACATTTCAAACGTTGTGTAAGGGATATGGGGCTCTACACTCCGAGGGAGCAGAGGAAAGGTGGGGTCATACCCTGTCTGACCTGGAAGCTTCTGTCTGATTTGCATTGCCCCCGAAATTGATGGGGACAATGAAGTAATCACCGGGAATTGCACTCCCTGCTGAAAACTGAGCCAGCCCCAGTGGATGTCACGACATGGGCGCCGTCCCTTGGGCATCTGGTTCCCATCAGTGTCCCCAGGCCCAGGGGGCTGCCGGGACACCCTCACATTTTACCTTCCCAGCTTGAGGCCAGCCGTGGGGCAGCCAGGCTGCAGGATAATGAACCTGTACTCAGAGGAGGGGCGACCCGACAGCCTGCCAGAGCGGGGAGGGGCTTTGCAAAAGGCCTAAATGATCTGTTTACAGTGACCTGAGAAACACGAGATTTTTCAGAACCAGATTCTATCAGTCAACGCAGAGTGGGCATATCCAGCCTCTCCCACCAGGGAAGGGGAAGGCAGACCCAGCCCCATCCATCCAGCCCCTTTGCTGGCTGCTTTCAACTATTCTCAAGTCACAATTACCTTGGGAGGCTGTGGCAGTTCAGTTGATTAGCACGGTGAATTAAAAGAAGGAGTCACAAATGACATGTCCAGTGCTTCCATACTAGTTCTCTGTATTCCCAGTGTGCCTCACCCCTGTTGTAAGAAGGTCAAAAATTAGAGAGAGAGAACAATTTTCAAGCGGCTAGCACTTAGGAGCAGAATTAACAATCACTGTGTATGTAATTGCCAGTTAATAGTAAATTGCCTTCTAGACTGTAAAATGCAATATAAACTGGTGGGCACCTAAAATTAAATTAATGAGATATTTGTTGCATTTAAAAGTGAATAGTGCAAATTAATAACTGAGTGCAGTGCTTGTTTTAATATTTGTCTAATAGCATACCATTTACTTGTTTAATAATAATTAAAATAGTCTTGGAATATCCTACCTGAGAAACTCACAGTATAGGCAAATAGAGCTGTTTTGCATTCATAATTTCACTAGTAGAAACACATCAAATTGTTAAGAGTAATAAAAGAAATTATTTTTTAATTAGAATAGGAGCATTACGGTGTTACTTGATTAAGACAGATTGGAATTTGTATGCTTCTAATTGAAATTATGTTATCATGAAAACTACTTTTACAGACATGTTTTCAAGTGTGAAATGTTATGGGACAAATGAGTATGTTACTGTTTTCTTCAAACGTCCATTTGGCAGAATGTTTGCCTATTAAACAAAAGGGTGGAGGCCACTGGTGCTGGCTTAACTTCGCAGGACACCAGGGATACAGCTTGGGAAGGGGGCTGTTACTGTTGACCTCTTGCCCTGAATGTTTGATTGACCCACCCTCATTTTAGAGATTTCTTTTGCTCAATTAAAGAAATTATCACAAATTACTGAGAGACAACATGTCGCCTGTGACAGACTGAGACCAGTTACTCAATGAGATGTTGGCAGGCGGCAGTGAACATGCTCAAAGTGGACACCAGGAGCGCTTGACGGTGGATACCTGGACCGGCCCCAGGTCTGTGATGCCTCACTAGATGGGAACATGTACTGATTTTTTCCCACACCGAGATACACATCTGATTTCAGGCTTACAAAATCATTCCTCAGCAAGTAATTGCTAACAGGTTTTGTTTTTTCTGATATAGCACTTACGTTTTGCTTTTAACAAAAACTCAGATTGTGCCTTTAAATTGGCTGCATGTTGAGGGGCCACCAGCTCTGTCTTAATGCTATTCCACACCCCCCCTTATTCTCCTGAGTAGTTCCTACATTTAACCCCAGACTTCACCTCACCCGAGAAACCCTCGTGGTTGTGGAGTTTGCAGAGACCTCTCGTGTGTGTTTATAGTTCCGCCAACACGTGGAGTCAGCACTGTCTGTCAGCCACAGCCAGCTCCAGCTTGAGCTTCCCCAGGCCAGGGCGCCTCAGACAAATCACTGTGTTCACACACCACATGATTCTTTTAATTGCCACCCGCAAATCATACCATTTTTACTCTGTTAAACCAGATGATAATACCTTTCTTAAATATAAACCACCTGATTGTTTCAGTTAGCGGTTTTCAGCCACAATGTGGACACAGTAAGAAACATACACTTTCAGGACGGGTCCTAGAGTTTAGGGGCAGCATCAGCCCACAGCAGTCAGGGGCTCTGTTCATCCTGATCAGGGAGGCTGGTGGTACCCATTTGCTCACTGCCCCGCTGCTCACTGCCCCTTCCTGTCTACAGAAGAGACCTCATGGTCCTCCTGCTCACACTCCATCCCATAGGGCATAGATACCTCTGGGTATGCTGGCTTTCACAAGTCCTTTCCGCCCTCCTAGTACTGAGGGTTGAACCCAGGGCTTTATACTGAGCTATATCCCTGTCCCTTTTTATTTCTTGAGATAGGATCTTATTAAGTCTCTAAATTGCCCAGGCTGGGCTTGAATTTGCAATCCTCCTGCCTCAGGCTCCCAGAATGCTGGGATTACAGGTGTGTGCCACTATGCTTCATGACAGTAAGCTCTTTACACTGGGACTAAATTGTCAGCTCAGACCATCTCTAGGCCTGCCCAGAATTGGGATCATTGTCCCGTTAATACATGACTTAAACAGCACATCTTTCCCCCTCAACTTGATTCCACTCAAGCTTTTTATCATTGATCTAAATATGGACAGTGGAGGGTGAGTATTTTCACATTGACTGGGTGGCTGCATCCCTGCCTTAGCCCTGTCACCTGGGAGTGGAGACTACTGTCCATCGTTGGGGTCCTCAGAGGCCTTTAGGCGGAATGTCAAAGACAGGAAGGGCAGGTTCCCACCTGGTGGCCTCCCCATCATGGTGGCACATGTCACACCATCAGTAAAGCTGCTGATGTGCTAAATGGGTGCTGGGGGTGCAATTTGATAATGTGTCCCTTAATGCGTCCCTTTAAAGGTTGCATGAGGGCTTCCAGGGTCTCTGCTGTCCCCTCTCTTTCCTGTCTCGAAGGAGGCCAGGAGAATGAGATACACCGTTTGTGCTATTGCACAAGTAGACTATTTGTCCTAATCAGTGACACCCATTTACTAGAATTGCTTAAAATGAACTATACCTCATACAGAAATCGCACATTTAGAGAGTTCCATTCATCATGTGAACATTGAGGGCCAGTAAACTTTTCTGCCCCTCCAGTGGGATCATAGGCATGCATCAAAATGTTAAAAATGATTGGTGAGAGGGAGCTGTCACCCATTTATCAAGGAAAAGAACATTATTTGCTAATTTCCCAACCAGGCTGGTGACAGGGTGCTTCGTCTTTAGACCCACGGTGACCAGCATGGCCTTTTTGTTATTAGTACAAGTCAAGCGCTTTTGGGCTGTTGCTAACAAGACACATTTGTCTGTCATCAGAGGGGGCTTTGGTTGCTTTCCAAGTGGCTGTGACCAAGTCTGCTCCCTGCACCTCGACTGGCTGAGCTTGTTGGGGCCACACAAACCCAGGAGGGGAGATGGACTGATAAATCACGAAGTTTCCACGTCAAGGTGAAGGTATTGACTCGTCTGCGTGGCCTGACAAGACAGCTGAGAGGAGAGGCCATTCGTCTTCCCAGAGGACAAAAGGGTCATCTGGGTTTCACTCAGGATGGGCAGGATATGGACGGTGGGGGCAGGCCTGGCCCTCTCCCTGCGGAGTCCCTACGTAGGCAGGGTCCCTGGTCTCCCTCCAACCCCTCTCTGGTGGCAGCACTTTAGGAGCCGCAGGGAGGAGAGTCGCTGGGGAGAAAAGGATCATGTTCAGGATTTCTATTTCCAGTCCCGTTGGAAAGGAGGCACTTCTGAAAACACCTTGGGCAGGGCAAAGGAGATGGCAGGCTTGGCGGGTACATACGGACACATAAAAGCACGAGAAAATGAAGGTGACCAAGTGAAGCGCAGAATGAAGCAAGGATGACAAGGTGTAAAATAAAAATGACACAAATCACTACCTCCGATAGGTTAAACGGTGAAGGCCAGGGAAGCTATGAAGCGAACATGTTAGTGGCACACATAAAGTTCTCTTTAACCTAAGGAGGAGGCAGGCAAACAGCTTTGGGACCTAGAAGAATAGGATTTCCTCTGGCTTCTGAGTTCTGGTATCAAAGCCTCCTCTAGGTGATCCGCTCACTGGAAATGTGGTACACGGCATGCTCCAGAGCCCCAAGTGGGAAACCGAGGAAGGGCATACTCTGCTTTGGGCTGGGTCATGCAGGTTGGGTCCAGGTATGCTGGGCTGAGGTCTGCTTATGTGTGCCTGTGAAGCCTTTGCTTGTGGAAAGTCTTTAGGCCTATCTCTGCATATTTGCTGTAGGCTGAGGTGTGCATCACAGAAGCATAGCTTGTGAAAAAATGCTTTCAAAAATTATTATTGGTTGGGGGTGGTGCAGCATGCCTGTAATTTCAGTTCTCTGGGAGGCTGAGGCAAGAGGATTTCAGGTTCAAGTTCATTCTGGACAAATTAACATCTTAGTGCGACTGTCTCAAAGAGGGAGAAGCGATGTAGCTCAGTGCAGAGGCTATGGATTCAATCCCTGCATCACAACCGCCCCGCAAAAAAGAAATTGGAATCAGATGGGTTTTTTTGTTATAGAAAATACAAAATGAGGGACTGGGGATTTAGCTCAGCGGCACAGCGCCTGCCTGGCAAGAACAAGGTCGTGAGTTCGATTCCCAGTACTGGAAAAAAAAAAAAAAAAAAAGAGAAATAATTGAAAATACAAAATGAGTATGATCTAACATTCTTCTTTTAGAATGACTTACAAATAAAATGGAAGGCTCTCTGTGGTACGGACTGTTCATTGCACTAAAACAAGGTAGCACTTGGGGTAACTCCTGAGAGCCGAGCAGTGGTGCCTGTGCTCTGGAAGACTCATTACAGAGCACGTGAAAGTTTTAAATGCAGACTTCATGGAGATGAGGGGCTGCTGCAGGTCCTAGTACAAGTTCATGTTCTGATGAAAATTTCTTGAGGTGCAGCATGGCCATGGGGCATTTTATCTTTCTTTCTGTCCCGTCCCCAACATCTCCTCCTCAGGGATCTCTTCCATATCTTTCACGTATGGATCCTGTTGCAGGCAGTGGAGTCCTGCAGGATCTCCGTGCCTTCCTCTGGCACAAGCCTGTTCCCCTCCACGCATCGGATAGCCACTGAGACGCCTAAGCCGGGAAAGCCAGGTGGCTGGATTTGGGGGTTATCTGCCAGATTCCTTCTCCATCGTTTTCCCCCTTTTACCTTGGCTGGCATTTCCTCTCTAGCTCTGAGAAGGGAGGGGGACAGTGACAAATGAACCTTATCATTTGCATGTATCCATGTGCCTCAAGCTGGTGTTCAGCCAGAGGTGTGAGTGGTGGCAGTCACTCGTACCCTTCGCATGGGAGACCAACTTAGTGTTTTGTTTTGTTTTGCTTTCTGTACAAATATGCTCGAACACAAAGATGTCCCATGCGAGCCGTAGGCCGGTGAGCACTGGGTTTCCAGACACACCCACACTGAGCAGAGCGACTCCTCCAGCGTTTTCATGCTGGAGGACCCTCACACCAGCAGGTGGCATGGGTGGCTGCTGTACACATTCTTGGCATCTGGTTGTGGCATGTTCCGAGCCAAAGGCTGCAGATTTGCCCTGTGTGCCTGCCTGGGCGAAAAATCCAGTTGTTTCCCAAGTTCACTTAGTTGCATACTATCAGACGGAGACGAGCCAGCGGCTGCCAGACACCGTGGGAATGTCGGGGCTGTGGCCTCACAGGGCTCCCTATGCTCAGGGAGCTTTGTGCTGACAGTGCTGACAGCCCCGTGGAGAGGGGCCCAGGCTCTGCTTGGTTTTTGCTGCAGAACCATGAGGGGAATGTTTGCCTCATGCCAGGCCCTGAGTCCACTGGTGGGTGGCACACTCCTCTTCCTTACCACCCAAACCCCAGGGCCAGCTACGCTGCTTCTTACCCCTGTACTTGAAAAACCCAGCTGATTGGAATGATCTTCAAGGCAAATGTAGTGTTTCATCGTAAAGATATGATGTTCAGGCTTAAGTCAGTGCAGTTAGGAATTTGTAGCTTTTAGGGTTCATTGTTGGCCTGATGCCCACTTGGGCTGGTTCCTCAGCTGGGTACTGCAGGGGATTCAGGGAGGAGAACCATCTGAGTTTGTAGGTTCTTGCAGGGTGACCTCTGCCCATTCCTTCACGGTGAGGTCCTTACCATGGGTGGAGCTGTGTCATCAGCCTGGCGCCTGTAGCTGCACAGCTCTTGGCAAAGTCTGATGCAGAAGCAGTGTTAGAACCACGCTGACTCAGTGTCTTGTGGGAACAAAGCGGGATATAGAGAAAAAGTTAATAAAATAGTCATAATGAAAAAGGTGCTATGTCCCATAAGAAGGGGACGGATGAGATGCCGTAAGTCCCGTAGGAGGGAGAGCCCTGGGAGCTGGCGTGAGGACTTGGCCTTGGATGCTCGGCAGGGACTGGGATTTCCAGGCAGAGGAAAGAGCAGGAGCCACATATGGGGCAGTCAGAGGGAGCAGGTGGAGATGCTGAGCAGCACCTAGGGTGGGACTGCAGCAAGTGAGGACGCAGCCATCTCTGGTCCCAAAACAACTTGGTATTTTTCAGCTTGTATAGAAGCAGCGTCACTTTCTATGAGACACATAACCCAGAAGCCTGTGTCTGAGGGCTCTTCTTTTGAGGATTTCAGTCCTTACGTTAATCTTGGTGATGTCTTCAAAGGCTCCACCTCAGACTATTCCTTCCTTCTCTGTTCAGCCTGAGTAATCAGGAGTTAAAAATGCCTCTGTGGAATTTGGAAAGGGCAGTAGTGTTGGGAAGCGGAGTTATCGCTTACTCCCCTAGCAAGAGCGTGTTCTTTCTGCCCACTCCTTCAACCACAGCTACGATCTGTCTTACTCAATCCACTGTGGGTTTCTGTTTTTATATAAATACCAGAAGCACCTTTCTGGCCAAATAACACACAGAACTGGGAAGGTACAGCTAGCATGTACGTTCTCATTCAGATTGGAAACATTAATTTTGCTTAAACATTTTTTGGATGTAACTCTCATAGTGTAAGATCTACCCAAAGTGTACAATTAAATGTTTTTTTTAGTATATTCAGGAAGTTGTATAACCATCAGTCTACTTCAAGCACATTTTCACCACACAAAAAGAAGCTTCCGTCCTAAGCAGTCACTCCTGGTCTCCATCACCATCTCTTCTTCCCCTCCTCTGCTCCTGGCAGCCGTGAGGCCACTCCTGCCTCT
>NW_004955477.1:7447982-7450482 GCF_000276665.1 Chinchilla lanigera | reverse complement strand
AAGCTTACAATACATTTCGAGAAATGTATTGTTTTCTTCCCCTTCAGCAGAAAGTAACATTTGTTTTTGTTGTGTTTAAGGCAGAGTTTAAATTAATTTAACCTAGTGACACATGTTTGGAGACTAAGCATGCTGCTAAATAATTCCTTGGAATAAATTGCTCGGGAACCAAGTACATTAATTTACAGCTCTCCTGATGCTGACAGATGTGAGGGGGGAAGACCGACAAATATTAACATAAAACAAATTTGCTTTATTCTTCTTCATATTTCTTCTTCATCCCCGACTTGAGCTCACCCAAGGCTCCTTCTCTAATTATCCACGAGGTCAGTAAGCAAAATTGGGAAGAAGCTGGGAGATCAATACAAATTATCCCTGAGCAAACCAGTGCTGACAGTTTGAATTGCAGCATATGTTTACCCAAAATCAGGCAATTTATCTTAATATCAGCAAAGTAATGCAGTGCAGGTGAAAGGTCAGGCAATCTCTCCCCCTCATAATTACCCAGTTCTAAAACAGGAAAGTGGTATTGATTGGCCTGGCTCGGGGCTCTGTGACTGGACGTGCCAGCGCCTTGCCCTGGCTCGGCTGGGCTCTCGGCTGTAAACTCGACATGCTGAGGGTTTATTAGATGTGTGTGAAGGTCCTTATGCTTTCTCCTCTGGTTGTGGAATTTGCCAGTGAAGTCTCAGTGAGACCTTGCTTCACCAGCACGGGGTAGGGATGGGCTCTGGGGTTCAGAGGACAGTGACGCAGATGGACCCCACCAAGGCTAGGCGGCTCTGCAGACAGCAGCTGCTCCAGGAGGCGGAGGGGCACACGGGTTGCCCACACCCCAACAGAGCAAAATCTCCCGGGACTGTGAATGTGTGTCACTGTTCCTGCCACTTAAAGATGGGAGCAGTTTTTTTTTTTTTTTTGTAATTCTTCTGTGTGCTCTCCTGGGGTCTGTAGAAGCCTAACGCCTGGGTGGGATTTCGGGCTGGAGCAGCTGCCCAGCCCCCTCGCTGTGGCATGTCCAGCCTGGTAGGGACCTGCCCTGGTGTGCATTAGCGTCCTCTCTGAACTTTCCTCCCGCGTTGTGCTTGTTCTCGGTATTGAGCTCGTGATGTTGGTGCTTTTTGGTCTGAATCAAGAGGTGAAAGGTGCCCTCATATTTTTGCTGCTTTAAGATATTTTTGGTCATAGAAGAAGAGTCAATTCAACTGAAACACTGCAGAACGTCTCTCCCAGAGTGAAAGTGTATGGTTATTACAAGTCATAAAGCTTCTGAAAGCTTGCATTAAAGCGTCTATCACCTGTCAGGGGCATTTGCATGAAATCAATAACGGCCGCCCATCTATCTTTTCTGATCACCTTTCATCAGGCCGATTCATTAAGTCAAACAGTCATGGTGATTAGCTGGGAGAGAGGAGAGACCTGACATATTAGGAATGCAGAGTGGGCCATCTTTTTTGTTCCCTCGTCATGAAACATAACACTTTCATCCTTTCTGGACCAAGCCTTTTGGTGAGGCTAGAGCAGCCACCCATCCACCCGGATGCCCAAACTGTGGTTTTGCCTGACACCTTTGCCCAGGACCAGGCAGAGACATGACAAATTGTCCCCCAAGTCAACGCTGACAGCTTCTGATGATTAATGGTCTGATTATGAAGTGGTTTTACACATATAGAATTTACATCACAGAGAGTTAGAAATTTTGCCATGTCACATACACCGAGGCATTTTGAAGAGCTTTACTATTTGCAAAGAAAAAAGAGGGCAAAATCCCAGCAAAAGCCATGTCATGTAAAATCAATACATCGGATCAATGCTTTATTAACAAGAAAATGTCTTACTTCACATTCCTGTGCGGACCTTTGTCTCCGGGATGTATGATGGAATGTCAAATCATATTGTGGACCTCAACTTTCGGGCGTATTATTGAGTGTACGTGCCAGGCTTCCTGCGTTGCTTACAAGACACACCAGCAGCCCCAGCACTTGAGGATAACAGTGACCAATTATTGCAGAGAGCATTTTCCTAACCTTCCTCTTAGGAAGCCATAGCCTTTGTGTCCCCCTGCACTCTGCAGACCTGCCGAGTTGGGTGGTGTTAATCATCAAATTACTAATGAATGATGGCCCAAATTGCGGGTGGAGTAATGAATAGATGGCAGCAGGTCTTATTAGTCTCTGAAAACCTCCTGATTTATGTTGCGCCATGCACCGTGGAGTTACTGCACAGAAAACGATATCTACATCAAGAAGTAATGTACTCTAATAAGTATTTTCATCTTAACTTGCGTCCCTGGGCCTCCAGGCTCAGTTTTTGTTGGAGTCAGGCAGAGCCATAATAAAGCCCGATGGCTCCTTATAAAGCTTGTTAAACACAGTGTGTGCAGTCGGACGGAGTCCCGGCCATGATTCATGCACTGTACACAGCGCATGTGCTGCTGATTTATGGCCACGCACAGTTCATAGTCAAAATTACAATTTGAGGGATAAAAAGATTAATTACT
>NW_004955477.1:7335482-7442982 GCF_000276665.1 Chinchilla lanigera | reverse complement strand
TATAGTTCAAGGTAGGGAAAGTTAAAATGTAAGCCCCCATTTGTATTTAAAATTAACTAAACTCTGGATTAAGCTGCACAATCGTAAACTGGAGGTAGGCGTGCAGACGTGGATAAGACAGAACCCAGTGCATCCAAGCCCCCAGGCACAGCGAGCACACTCTCTGAATGTGAAGGCATTTATGAAGTCCGTTACAACATGCAGTCAAAGAGGTTAATTGAAAAATTTCTTAATGTCATTATGAAAGAACTAGATTAACCCAAGTTAA
This sequence comes from Chinchilla lanigera, assembly GCF_000276665.1. Lineage (NCBI taxonomy): Eukaryota > Metazoa > Chordata > Mammalia > Rodentia > Chinchillidae > Chinchilla > Chinchilla lanigera. Next base: position 7,442,714 of record NW_004955477.1, on the reverse strand, counting down.
TTCACTTTATTGTTCAAAATAAAGAGGAATAAGCACTGAACTCACTTGCAAATTTGGGGCGTGAATTAGGGGTGAGATGTTGTCTTTAAGGACTCTGCCAGTTTAATTAAGATATGGAAAATTACTTATTGTTCTTCACCACTAAAGTGCTAGGAATTAACAGGCAAATGTGGTGCCGGGGCCTTTCATATCTCCACCATGTGTGTGTTTGTTTAATACCCATAAGACTCCGTCATTAAACCTCAGGCACAGACTGGGCTCCTTCTCCATGCACTCCACTTCCCCGCACACCTCCATCGGCCCATCAAAGGGAGGAGCTCTGGGACTGGCACTTATTCTGGCTCTTAACAAACTTTGAAAACCACGATAGTCACCACAGACAGCCCTCTTGTCTCTGCTCGAATTCACTGTCTTGATGGGTAGGGTCAGGGCAGGATGGGTTTGGGTGGGATATGTGTCTCCTCTCCCTGCAGATGTAACTGTGGGTTTATAGCCCTTTCTTGGAGGGCAGCACCGTCTGCGCAGCTCCTCCAGGGAAACCTTGTCCGCTTTCCTTTAGGAAGTATTACTCAAGAGGGCAGCCGACCTGGTGGAAGCCTTGTACGGAATGCCTCACAACAACCAGGTAGGCGGATTGCGGCTTGACCTGCCTGCCCCTGCCCCTGGTGACCAGCGTCCTTGGATGGCCAGCTGGCTTATTCCAGCACGTGCCTTCAGGGCACACGTGTGCCGGGAGGGCTCCCCAGCCCGAGTCTGCTGAGAGGGAGGTTCCATTTGTACCTCACCGAGGTGTTTACGTAGGAAATGGCAAGGCAATGTCAGGACTCAAAAGGTGAAAAATATGTCCCAGGAAAAGGTAGAACTTTTGAAATCCTCCCACAGTTTTTGGTGACGGGTGGGTTGCTTGTGGTCCTTCAAGGACTCAGGGAGGGCGGGGCAGGCAGCCTATAGCTTGTCCTTGCTGGCTCAGGGAGTCTCCAGGGAGCAGAGAAATGACATGGATAAGATTCTTTGACTCTGGTACTTTCCACACTGCTCCGGTCCCTGTGCATAACTCAGGGTCTTTGGGTTCTGCGTCTGAGGACAGCGTGGAGATATGTTATGCCTATTTAGAAGTGAGGTTCTTTTCCCTTTAAATAGGTTGTATCACAGTCTAGGCCAAGAGACAGTGGAACACCACCACTGTTTGCCCCAGTAAGGCAAGTAGAGAGAGCCAGGCAGGCTCATGGTACCCAAGGAAGGTAGCCAGCAGGGCCTCGCTTTGGGTAACGGGCTTTCCTGTGTCCTGGCTCTAGGAGATCATCCTGAAACGAGCAGCTGACATCGCTGAGGCATTGTACAGTGTCCCCCGCAATCACAACCAGATACCCACCCTTGGCAACACTCCAGCACACACTGGCATGATGGGCGTGAACTCCTTCAGCAGCCAGCTAGCCGTCAACGTGTCAGAGACATCGCAAGCCAATGACCAAGGTAGGCCCCTGAACCGGACTTTCCCTTCCCCAGACCTCCCTCGGGCTGGTTGGGGCCTTAGCTGCAGTTGAAAGTGGCGGGGGCCGGCTGGGGAATGTTTGCATTCCATGCCCTCCGGCTTGGCTGGTTCCTTCTCCCAGGGAAGACTTTGCCACACATCCTCCGGCAGTGCCAGGTGGAGAAGGCTCAGGAAATACAGTACTAGCGACAGCAGCTCTATCGGCTGCCACTCGGCTCCCTTGTATATGCTAGGAGTGTCCCTTAGTTCACTCACGACTGCCTCTCTTAGAAGGCTGGGCTGATATAGGAAGCCAGTGAGAGCCTTCTTGGATATGCTGCACGGGTAGAATGTGGCTTTTAAGTCTAGGTTGAATCCATGAAAGAAGTACCATTTCCCCACCCTGCACTTCGTCCCACGGCACAGTGACCCAGGCCCGCTGAGCTCACTGTCATGTGTCCTTGGAGCAGACAGTAATCTCAGACCCACCTCTGCTGTACTGCTGGTTTTGCCCCTACTCATCCATATTCCTGTGGCAGGAAAGATGCTTTGGTGCCCCACCTCATCCCCTCACAGAATAGCAACTGTAAAAATGAAGACCCCAAAACACCCTTTCAGGAAAGCTAGGACCACAAACAAGCTCCCCTTGTCAGCCATGGCATTTGCAGGTCTGCGGAGGCTGGAAGTTCAGAGAGGATGGGGGGACAGGCCAGGAACCTGAGCTGTTGATAATTGCTTCTAAAGAGAAACGTGAAAGCAACTGACGGTTAGATCGAAGTGCGCTTTGGCTGGCTGTCGAAGCCCACAGAGACAGAATGGGGCTCCCCAATGAGACAGCCGCAGTAGGGTTGGCATGATAAGGTTATCGAGCTGGCTAGAGGCACCAGGGCGAGAAGGAGCATAAGGTCAATTAAAAGTGTTTAATATATGATATAGATTCTCGGGGAAACCCCCCCCCCCAAGTGTCTGTCGCTGATAATAACGTTATTTTTGGCCGGGGGGGGATTTTAACAGTCGGCTACAGTCGCAATACAAGCAGCGTGTCCCCGCGAGGATACGTCCCCAGCAGTACTCCCCAGCAGTCCAATTACAACACAGTCAGCACTAGCATGAATGGATATGGAAGTGGCGCCATGGCCAATCTAGGGGTCCCTGGCTCGCCTGGATTTCTTAATGGCTCCTCCGCTAACTCTCCCTACGGCAGTAAGTGTCTGTTTTTGTCACACGTCATCACGCAGATTCATATTCACTACAAAGTCGAGTGTGTGCATTGCTTGGATGTTCTGTGATGTGAGCTACTGGATAAAAGGAAGGGTGGCCCCAGAGGCTGGGCGTCCCAATGACAACCACAAATTGACCAAAAACGGGCCCCAACGCCATCTTATTGGCAACCAAAACAAAAACCAGAACAAAACGGGGCTGCTCAATTGGAAGAGAAAGCCCCACACAAAAGCGTTTGCCTGTTATCCAGAGAGTGGCCAAGCCAGAAGCATGTCGTGTCTTGTTTTTGTGGCAACCCCCCAACCCCGTGCAAGGCGAGGCCCTCAGTGCTCTCGCCGTGGCGCTGCGCCACGGCCCGCGCGTGCTGACCATGTTTGCTTTGTTGCAGTAGTGCCGTCCAGCCCCACCATGGCAGCCTCTTCGGTCACCCTCCCTTCAAACTGTAGCAGCACACACGGCATTTTCTCATTCTCACCTGCCAATGTCATCTCCGCAGTGAAACAGAAGAGCGCCTTCGCGCCCGTGGTCCGGCCCCAAGCCTCGCCTCCTCCTTCCTGCACCAGCGCCAACGGGAACGGACTGCAAGGTGAGGGGGGCATGGGGTGGGAGCTTGAGCCTCCCCTGGGCCATTTTCAGACTCCTCACTCGGCCGTGCATTGCATGCGCTCCACGGGTCCATAGTCACCCAGCCCCATGCTCATGGAAGGATGCCCGTTCATTGAGCCCCAACAGCTACCAGGTTCTCTCATACTTTTTGTTCCGCTCATCCTTCCAGCATAACCTAGCGTCCTCACAGTAAAGCACCCTGTACCCTAAGGGATGGAACCACACGAGAGAAAACGGGATTGTACCGAATACAGCCTTGTGATTTTTAGCCCCACTGGGCTAGTGGGCCTCTGCCCATGCCTGGCCCTTCTCGGTGCAGGGTGCAGCTCTGCCCATAGTTCCTGGGTGTGCAGCCCCCTGTGAAACCCGTCTCAGCATCAGGCTGCTCTTGTTGTCCTGAACTGTGCCTTTCTTCTCAAGCTTGCCCAATGGACCGTGGGTCCACAACGCCCTCTTGTCCCTTGAAAAGGGGCATGCATCCAGACCCAGGGCTATCCGTGCACCAGTGCTGGGCTGTACTCCTGTCTACGGACAGGAGTTGAGTTTTCTAACTGACCTCCTTCTATGCAGAGGGAGAAGGACTGGCCCAAGGGCGTAGGGGGCACTGCTTGGACACAGCTGTCCACATATGGGGCCACGTGGAACAGGCACCCCATACCCACCCCCTGTGCAGTGCAGGCTGTGCATGGCCCCTGGCGTGTGCAGCGGGCAAAGCCACACGGGTATCCCTAGGCCTCGTGAGCTTGCGCGTGGTTCTCTGGGATGCACTGAAGCCCAAAGGCACTTGAATTAAGTGGCCGTCATCTGGCCTCTTTCAGACACCACCTTTGGTATATGCTCTTCCCGGTGAAAATCAAATCCAGTTACTCCTTTAAAAAAATGAATCCATTCAACCAGTATTTACTGAGCGCCTACTATGTGCCAGGCTCTCTGCTGGGTGCTGAGGACGTAGCCGTGGAGAAGACAAACTGGCCCTTTTGTGAAGTCGGTGGCATATTTCACTTTGATGAACTAATGCTCAAAAAAGGAACTGGAAAGGTATCAGTGATTTGAAATAATTGTCTTCACAACACCTGTCAGTGTCTGAAGGGACGCCCAGGCCCCTGCGCCGCCGACTGGCCCCTGGGCCATCTGCGGGCACCAAGCCAGGACTGCTTAGCAGGCAAGTGGTGAGGTGCCAGGGCCCTGTCTGTGGCCACAGTGTAGGCCGACTGAGAGAGGTGGTACCACGTAAGCGGTGTGTACATACACAGGCCTTCCAAGCCATAAAGTTGTAACGGTGAGTCGGAGATAAATTAATATTGTTGAAATTAATGAACTGAGAAATTGAAGCTCACATCACTACATGAACAAATGTATTAATATGTTATACATAAATTAATGAGAACGATCATTCTGACAAAAATTAAACAACACTAGAGTTAAAAGATTTTAAATTACATTCGTACCAGGAGTTCACTCCAAAGCTTCAGCTGCACTTGGCATTTCGTGCATAGTTTCTCTTTTATTCTGAGAAGATTGAGAGTGCTCCCTGAGCGGGGCTGTGCCTCTTTCTCTGCGTGGCCCTTGGCCTTGAGATTCCAGAACAGGTGGGCCGCCAGTGGCTTTGATCCGAGAGCCCCTGACTCACCATTACGCTGCAGCACAAACAGCAGGCAGTCAGCTCTGGGGCCCAGAGGCAGAGGGGGACACGGAGGGAGCCGGGTTTTCACCTAAGGACAAAGGGCAAGGCCAGCATCACAGAAGTGACCTGGCTGGTTCCCATCTCCTGACAGAGGAGCCCTCTGGGAAAGCTGGGCCTCCATGTGCTTTGAACAAAATGCTGAGATGTGAGCCAAGTAGCAGGCTTTATCTTGCACACGAGAGTGTCAGAAGCCTTTCCCTTTGGCAGAGGAGGTCTGTGAGGAGGGCTGCCTGCGGGGGACTGTGTTGCCCACGCACTCCTGTGTCATGAAGTAGATAACCTAGCACACCTGAGGCTGGTTGGTGGAAGATTGTGAAGTACGAATCCCACCTCCTCATTGAGTAAAGCCCAAGGAGGCACGAGGCCTGGCCCATGTTGAGGGAGTGCGTGCACATGGCCGCCACTAACTGCTGTCCCCTTTCTGTTGCAGCTATGTCTGGGCTGGTAGTCCCACCCATGTGAGGGACTCTTGTCTACTTCCGCAGCACCCAGCACCCAAGGCCGGACTTCAGGGGACACGTGTAGTGTGTTAGGACATGCTGATGGAAACAATACCTTCCAAAATAGCAGCAGCAGTTGAAATGCTACAAAAGACTTTGTTTAAAGATTTTATTTAAACTATTAAGAATCAACATGCAAACAATCTACTCCTTCATGAACAATTCCATTTTATTGACTGAACTTTTCTCATATTTTCACATTTCTCAGTCCTGAAGATTAAGGAAAACAAAGCAACGCCTATTTTGTATAAAGTTTCTGACTCCGTCTTGGCTGTCTAGTACGTGCTATCTGTGTGGGGAGAAACTTCGTGAATGCACCATTTTGATGACCATGAAACACTGAGGAAAAATGCCTCCCAACATTTTTCTGTACTCATACTTAGATTCACAATGGTTGTGTATCTCTATAATGTGAAATATTTTTTTGTGGTGAAAAAAAGGGGGCCAAGGAGGTATGAGCCATCAAACTGGAACAAAGGATGACTATATGGTTAGGAGAATTTGGGGTGGCAGGGAGGGAGGGAGGGTTTATCATTGCTTAACTTCATCTTAATGAAACGAAACTTTGTAACTTATTGTAGTTAGAAATTGTAACTTTGATATTGAATTCTCTTGCCTTCAACAAGCACACTGACAGAGAAAAAAAAAAAATGCTACTGTCTGTTGGTTCCAATATTCTCCCACTGCTAGAGCTTCCTGTTAAGCAAGTGCGATCTGCAACATTTTTTCAACTTTTGCTAGCACTGTATACTATTGCATTCTTAGGCTACTGTGAGGTCTATGTTTCTTGTACCAGAAATTGTCCTTTTGACTTCTAGATCCTTCTTCCCTAATGTGTTTTGTATGTGGTTATAAAATTGTAGACTTTTGTGATTTTGCCAAAGTTGTAGCTAAATATTTATACACTTGTCTTGAATTTTTTTCAGATCCACTTAAATATTTAGAAAAACAAGTTTTATTCCTTATGTGTCTTTTAAGGGATAAAATGGTCTTCATTCGACACTTACTTTCCCATGAACACTTGCAGTTGCTAAGGGACTTTATTTTGTAACATATCAATTATAAATATTGTATTTATCTTTGAAATTTTGTACATTGCTTTTCCTGCCTTTTTCTTTTTCTTGTCTGTATTGGTTTTTGATCATGGCCCAGTGCTGTGACACCGGGAAGACCATAAACCAAGAACTGTCTCTCTGATCTTTTTCATTAAAATGAAACCGATGTCCTTACATTTCATTTGTATTTCCGACATTTGCTATTGTTCAGACTTTCATCCTTTTTTTATTATTTTGCGGAAAAGTCAAATTCATTGTTTATTTTTATATTATTTTTAAGTTATCTGAACGAATACTTTTGAAAAAAAAGTTTGTTGTATAGTCAAAACAAAACGGTGCCGCCCAGCTGGCTGCAACAAATCTTAGTAGATTCTGTGCATGTGGAGTGGCCACAGAGAGGTGACACCGTTTGGGGCTGTGTCCTTATTTTATTTTTTTGTAGACTGTAAAAAGTCATTTTAGCTGCCACCCATGACTTTGCCACATAGCTGAACTGTGTTTACTGGAAAAATTCAGAGGCCTAAAATTTAAAATGAAATCTACTTCTGATGTTTTAATTAAAATGTTTGCCACGTTAACTTCTCTGATGCCTTAAAAGTGGACTTCTTTAAAGAACTTCTGTGCTATTTTATCACAGGCTTACACCACAATTGTTAACCAACATTTCATTTGGAGATTTACAGCGCACACACACACACACACAAAAACAAAAGCACAAACCTCCTGTCCGTGGGTCGCTCCTTTCTGGGTCTGTCTCTGGCTGCTTCCCATGTCCTCCCCAGCCCACCTTGGTTCAGAGAGATTTCAGGGGCAACCCAGATCACTGCTGGGCTTTCATTTTTTTTTTTTTTTTTTAACAGCACAGTTATGTGACCAGATCCCACAGTACTGTCTTGTACATTCTAAACTGGAATGACCTCCTTCAGACATGGTGCCTATTCGTGCCAATTCATATTGAGACCAAAAGGGTCAGGCCTTCCCCCCCCCTTTGAACTAAATGCTTTGCAGATAGAGCACAGCAAGCATTTTGCAAACTGCAGCAGCAATCAAATTTAAAACAAAAAGGAGGGACTTCAAAATACTTTCTTGACGAAAATAAACAACAATGCACAATGTAGAAAGTGTTCATTCAGTGGACTCAATAAAATAAACAAAGGGAATATCCCCACTGGTCAGCAGGTTACACTGTGGCTTTGTGACAGCTGACAAGGCTTAGCTACGTGGAAAAGCCTGAGAAGTCACTTTGGAACTAAATTGCCTCCGTTTCATTTCGCGTAAGTAAGGGTTTGATCTGAAAAAGAGCTCACGTGCACATGTGGAGAACGTCTGCAAGTGTCCTCATACCCGCACTTGGTTTGTTCTAGGTTGATTAGTAGACGCCCTCATCGCTTCATTGTCTCCAAATTGAGCGCTTCACTAAATGGTAGATTTTGCTGTCAGAGACCCTACAATAAGATTGTTTTATCTGTACATTTTTTCAGATATTTAACTGTATAAAAATGTTCATTTTACACAATATTTAATTAAAGTATTTCTTGTCTGTGAATTTCACTTTTGGTAATTTTATCTGTTTTGATTATTAAAATGACTGAGCACATGCCAGAGTCCCATTGGGGGTTTCATTTGCACATCTTGGGCTCCTGAGCTGCGTCTTAGCCACGATCAAAACGATCCTTCCCAGAACCCGTCAGTTACCAGCCTCAGCCATCCAACTACATGCAGAAACGCAGAGACTAGTTCCTCAGACGCATCTGATCTCCAGAGGCGCCATCTGGAGATACGTTGCCCTCGCCCTTGCAGGTCGGGGGCGTTTCTGTGTCTCAGCCCTGTGGGCCGCAGCAGCACGGGGATGCCGCAGTTGCTGTTCCACTTCTGGTCTTGGAATATGTGTACAACCCTGAGGCTCCCCGGGCCTGGCCTCCCCACCCCTCCCACAGCCTCCGCACTCCTGAATGTGAGGATTTGGTGGGAAGAGCGCCACTGCTCTGGTTCCTCCAGCAGCTGCCCCTTCAGTCTCCATCGCTGTGTCCCACTTGGGCAAGAACCAGGCCCAGGAGAGCCCATCAAGGGGCCTAGGCATGTGGACAGATGCTGGGGCACCCAGATGCCAGTGCTGACGGGTCTGCCGTGGGGGACGCCATCACCGGCTCATGTCCACGGCAATGGCACGCCTGGCTCCACGTCTTGTATCAGCCACTGCAGCCCTGTGTGGGCGGAGCCCAATGCGTCACCTCTAACGAGGTCGCCATCACAGGGGTTCTGATTCACACAGCTCCTGCGCCTCTGCCTCCCTCCCTCCCTTCCTCCCTCCCTCTTCATCTCACTCCGTATTTTCCATTTTCTCCTCAGTGAAAGGTTGGGTGTGCATGTTTTGGCTTGCAGCTCTATAACACATCCACATAAGTGTGATCTAAATTAGTACTCACAAATGTCATCTTAATTACTTGTTCCGCTGAGCAAAACAGGAAACAATTATTCAAAACATAAAGAAACTTGTGAATACCTTTTTCTCCTCTCAGTGACAATCAGGTTTGTCTGACTAAGGTCTCATTCCAGCCCTTAAGGAGACAGTAAAGAAAGAGGCCCACAGGGTACAAGCCTGCCCACTCCCACACCCCCTCCCCGCATGCTTCCCAAGTAGCTGGGGGCTCCAGCTGGGGCAGGTGCTGCCGACCTGACCCGGCAGCTCCTTCCCACTGAGCTGGTACCAGGAATGCCTGCTCCTTGGGACAGGCCTGGTAAGGCCCTGTGACCCAGGGAGAGAGAAGTTATTTTACGTTTGTGTTTCAAATCATAAGCCAGAACGGCATTCTCTCAAAATGTGTGCCAATTATTGTCAGGCCGCCTTTTACGGTCTTTCAGGCTTTTAAAGATTATTCAAAGCACTTGAAATGGGCTTCAATCTAATGCCTCATTTCATTGCATTAAACAGCCTAGTTAATAAAGAATCAATATATTCAAAGGGCAAGGTTATCTTTTGTCTATAAGGGGTGGTGTCATTCTGAACCTTTTATAGTTCAAATGCTGAAAAAGACCTCGTGAAATCCATACTCATCAAGTGGGTCAACGGGAGCAATAAAGAGGCCCCTGAAAGGAAAGAAAGGCTGCCCTCCTTTAAAACAACTCCAGTCCTTATCTCCCTGTTTGGAGCGCCCAAAGAAGTCCTCAGAAAATGTCAATTTCTCATCAAGACAAGAGGCCACGATGATCATTTTTTCCAGAGAATACATACAATTAAGAGAAGGCAGAGAGGTGGCCACGGTGGTGATTTGTAGCTTATTCTGGCCCCACGAGCTCCCTCCCAGCAGATAAAAAGGGTTGTTGATAACTGAAGTGTCAATATGCCAAAGAGCGATTTTTGAATGTGAGTCCTTGTGCTCTGAGCTCGCCAGGCCGATCCCAGGCCCTGATAACAGCACAGCTGCCAACAGACACCACGGGTTGGCCCTCACAATTAATGCCATGAATAAATCACACAAAAGAGTTGGGACGCTTTATACTCCGTGAGACAATCCCCTGTTTTACCCTTCAAGGATTCCTTTTATGTTGGAATAAGGTTGCTTTTAATGAAATTTAAACTCATCAGAGGAAATCAAAAACCTCCAATCAGATTACAAATTGATTTTTTGGTCATTTGTCATGTTCCAGTGTAGAGCTGCGGGTTTCACAGGGAGCAAGTGGCCTGCTCTGGGACGGGGAGCAGGGGTGGACACAGCTCCCACCCCACCCGCTGCCCCCAGCCTGGGGATGAGAGGAGCAGGCCTCTTGGTGGAGGAGATGGTGTTCTGGACCTGCTGCAGACTCATGCATGGGTGACTGTGCCTACCCCACAGTCCCTGAAGACTGAACCCAGGAGGACAGTGGGACTAAGCCGCTGTGACTGCAGCCAGGTTAATAACCCAAGGATGTCACCTTTAGCAAAACTCACAGTGGTTCCTAGTCTGCTTTGCACTTAGGGCCTGCAGAGACAAATACACCAGGGGTTGCTAGTACACTTGGGTTGGTCTCCGTTCATCTCTGCCTCGGTCTGCACCACAGCATGGATGCAGAACTGCTGTGGGTACCCAGTCCCCACACACTAAGGTCTCCACATTCCGGCAAGGAGGAAACCTGGCCAACTCCTCCTTAGCCTCCTTGCCCTGAATCAGCTGAATGAAGCCCAGGCGTTCTGGGAAAGGTCTGCCCCAAACCAGGCAGTGGCGGTGGGCTCTCCTCAGAGGTGTCTCAGCTGCCAACCTTACCTCCTGGAGGCTTTCCTGGGTGCCCTGTGTGGGCCTGAGCTCCTGGGGGGCCACACATGGCTGTGACCTCTGCACCTTCTCACCCCTCTGTTAGAGCTGCCACGTCACAAATTAGCAGCCAAGAAAGGAAAAAAAGGCCTCACCCAGTGTCTGAGACTTAGTGTGGGTCTGGAAGGGCCTTCTGTTTCTCTTGGAAAGACGGAGGCCAGGGACATGACGGGTAGGGTAAGCGCTACTTCAGGAGGATGTGAACATCATTTCTGATTCACAATTCCTTGGAGTCCACCTTTTAAAATTGTCATCTCTGATGCCGGCAGACACTGATGCCTTACTCACTCCAACAGCAAATACCCACTTTTGTATCACTGTGGTTTGCAGAGCCCTTCGCTCACTCACCTCGCTCCATTATCCCCAGGTGTTCTGTGCTCGGCCTGGCGCTCCATGTCCAATGGTGAGACTGCAGCTCAGAAAGGTGAGGTGGGCAGCCCAGGGTCACGGGTGCCCAACGAAGTCTCCAGTCTTCAAACTCTGTAGCCTTTTTGCTGACTTAGGTTTCAGGTATCCCTAGGAATTAAAAAGGAGAAAATTGGGAGAGAAGAGCAGAGAGATCAAACTTTCTGGGAGGATCTCAGCCAACCTTTCATGGAGCCTAGAGGGCCTGGATCTGCTCAGACCACTTGGACACAAGTGGAAAGCAGCTTGTCCAGCTGAGGTCAAAGGGTGCAGGAGGGCCTCACTTCAGTACACAACTTAGGTCACACACACACACTCCCAAAACTAGGGACAGACTCATTTCTCCTTTGGTCTTTGCAACCACTAAGAGGCCTCTGACGATCTGGCTCCCTGTGCTTTTCAACTGCTACCTCGGTTAACACACAGCCCACTCGTGGAGCTAGTGGGACCAGGATGCCATGTGCACAGGTGGCCTTGGGTCTGCACAAGCTCTGCAGTGTGGGGTGGTCACATGGTGCGGGAGCAGGAGGACGGTGCTGAGGCTGAGGCAGAGCCAGAGGGACTGAGCTACAAGAGCTTAGCCTGGCATCCAGCACACAGGAGGGCTCAGTACAAGTTAGCTTCTATTAGTGTAGGCAAGACGACGGCGGGGATAACAGGATGAGAAAGAGGATAACAGGACCCAAAATTTTGGTGGCAGAATTAGAATGAGGAACAACAAAATCACAAGTGTTGGTTGAAAAAGAAACAAAGGGTCAGAAGGGACCACAGGTGTCTTCCACTAAGCTGCCGCATGAGACCGTTCCCAGGAACCACAAGCATTATTGCAGCTGGCTCATTAGGTAGTGCTAAACCCAAAACCCACGTTTCTGTGACAGGGTCAAGTGCTTTACTGCTGCATGTCCCTGCAGGGGGACTGGCAGAACCCAGCACTGGAGTAGTGATGGCTGCCAGTAGAGAGAGAAAAGATATTTGCAACAGTTACTGTAAAACATAAAAGTGAAACAAGCACAAATATACTGTGTATATTATTCCAGTTTGCAAATTTCTAGAGAGAAGGTTTATATATTATGTTCACTTTTTTCAAGCTTCTGGCAAAATAGATAGTTAGGGTTATATCCCCCAAAATACTGTTCACCATGCCACAGTGATGAGAACTCATCTGCCTGGGCAGACTTGTGGAGGATGGAGGATTTTAGAGGAAATGCACATTGCAGCGACTCTCCCAGGGCACTGATAAGAGTGGGCAATCTTCAATGAAAGCTGTTCTGAAGCCACTGAAACACTTCCAAAAATTCCTGGGGTTTTATTGTTGAAAGAAGTTAAAGAAGATCTAAATAAATGGAGAGCATACCATGTTCATGGATTGGAGGCAATGCTGATAAGATGGCAACACTCTTAAAGTTAATTGCAGATTCAATGTGGACCCTTTCAGAATCACAGCTGGCTTCTTTGTAGAAACTGACAAGCTGGTTCTATAATCCATATGGTATTGCACCAGATATGGAATTATCAAAGTAATCTTGGAAAAATAGAAAAAACTAGAGGATTCTAACTTTCTGATATCAAAATCTGCTGCAAATATCTATGTGTAATAGTGCAAGCCTGTAACCCCAGCACTCTGGGAAGCTGAGGCAGGGCGATTGCATGTTCAAACTCCACCTGGGTAACTTAGTGATTTGACAGACCATCTCAAAATTAAAAGTAAAAACTAATTGGCTAAGGATGTAGTTCAGTGTGAAGGCCTTGAGTTCAATCCCCAATACTACAGAAAAACAAAACAAGTCAACAAGACAGCATAGTACTGGCACTGGATAAACTTGTAGATCAGTGCAATACAACTAGGAGTTCAGGGGAGCCCTGGTTCTTCTGGGCATCGCTTTCTGGCTCCAGTGCAGATCCCTCAGACTGCTAGCACAGATCCTCCATCCCGCTGGCACAGACTTCCTAGATTCCACCACTGGCAACTCATGTTCATCAAGGGTACCAACACCATTCAGTAAGAAAAGAATACCCTGCTCAACAAATGGTGCTAGAGTAGTTAGATAACAATGATCCACACCCCAAAAAAATGGAAGAAAGAAAATTGCTCTTATACTATATATAGAAAGAGTTCAAACTATAAAACTCTGAGATGAAAACAGAGTCCTTTTTATGATATTAGATTTGACAGTGGGTATGACACAAATTTTAGATGTGATACTAAAAGCACAAGCCACAAAAGAAAAAAAAAATTAGACTTCATCAAAATTAGAAACTCTCATGCTTCAAAAGATACTATCAAAAAGTGAAAAGACAATCCACAGAATGGGAAAATCTATTTGCATATTGTTATGGTTTGGGGCTTATTGTGTAAGGTGAAACAATGTAATACAGGACACATATTCTCTAAGATTATTTATAATAGTCACCCAAAGAATCATATACAAGAGAGTACAGGAAATATGTCCACACACTAAGACCAAGGAAACTAGCTAGGGTTCTGGATCCCATGGAAATGTCCTGCATGAATCCAGCTGAATACCTAGAGCTCATAACAATGCCTCCCACGAATCCAACTGGATGCCCAGAGCCCATGACAATGTTTCATGCAGGCCCATTTCATGGATCTGCTCAGGGAAGGGCCAAAGTTCAGTGGTGGAATCTAGGAAGTCTGTGCCAGCGGGATGAAGGATCTGTGCTGGCAGGCTGAGGGATCTACACTGGAGCCAGGAAGCGATGCTCAGAAGAACCAGAGCTCCCCTGAAAGATACCACAGCCATCTTCAGCAACAGTGAGGTCCCGAGCTCCTCTGATGATCAAGATGGCCGAGTTCCCATCAGGAAAGCCAACACAGCAAGCTTCTCCAGGAGACTGGCAGTGCACCTTCTTCCCCTCCAGAGCCAGGAAGCGATGCTCAGCATGAGGACCAAAGCTTCCCCAAAGTGAACTGAAGCTCAGCACCAACAAGATTCTGAGCTCCTCAGAGGATAAAAACAACCAAGTTCATCAGGAAAGCCAGCATGACGAACTCCTCCAAAACAACCAACAGCTCCTTACAGCTTCTATTAGCTCCAACAGCTTTTCAGCTCCCAACAGCCTCTCTTAGCTCCCAACAGCTTTGCCTCTTCTTCTCCAGTACTGCCTCTTTTGCTGCTGGCAACAATCCCCAGGTGGGCCTTCCACACCTAGCATCAGGCTTACTCAGTTCAGGTGGGGATTAAAAGTTGACCACCAGTTGTCAATCCACTACACATATCATGTATCTAGTAAGGGACTTATATCTAAAATATATAAAGAACTCTTACACACCAATAATAAAACTCTAATAACTCCTTGAAAATGGTCAAATGATCCAAATAAACATGTCTTCAAAGAAGATACACAAATTCCCAATTGCCACATGAAAAGACACCCAACATCATTAGTCACCAGGGAAATGCAAGTCAAAACCACACTAAAGCACCACTTCAATCTCTGTAGGGCCATTTTAATAAAAAAGTCAGATGATAACAAGTGCTGGTGAGGATGCAGGGAAATTAGAGCTCTCATACACTGCTGGTGAGACTGGAAATGGTGCAGCCACCTTGGAATGCACCCTAGCAGTTTCTCACATGGTTCAATAGAGCTTCTACATTACACAGTATTTCTAGTCCTAGGTATATACTGAAGAGAAGTGAAAAACATATGTTCACATTTCATAGCAGCCAGGAGATAGAGACAATCCAAGTGTCCATTATGAATGAATTTTTAAAATGTAGCTTATTTATAGAATAGACTATGACCATAAAAGAGATATACTAAAGCATGCTAATACACGAAACTTTAAACCATTATGATGTGAAAAACCTCATAAGTACACACACATACACAAACATATTGTTTCCATTCATATGAAATATCCTGAATAGGTGCTCTGTATAGACAGAAAGTGGATTGGTAGTTGCTTTGGGCTGGGGATCATGGGTAATATAAACACAAGATGTCAGCAAAAAGCGTGCTGGTCTTTTTCTTGAACTGATGAAGTGAACTGATGAAAATATTTTAAAACTGACTGTGATTTTTATCAATGAATGTATTAACCATTCAATTAAATTGTACATAAATTCAAACCATTAAATTGTGCACTTGAAATGGGTGAGTTGTATGGCCTGTGATGATCTCAACAAACCTGTTACAAAAATCAAAAAGCCTTACTGTTTTATTGGAGCATAAAACCATGAGCATATTTTTCATGAAGTTACCCTGAAGGTTTTGGTGTTCCCTGGAGAGTGGGCAAGACTCCAGCCTCAGCTGGCATATGGAACCCATGGGTGCTCCTAAGACTTTGCTCTAAGCCCCTTGCCCTCTGCTTCCTAGACAGCGCTGCTTGGCACCCACACATCTTAGCAGGAGAAGGTGGTCTTGCAGGCCCTACTTGACATCTGTCTTGAGGCCACCAAAGTGAAGGTCATGACCCTGCCTTCTGCTTGGGCTGGGCCAATACCTGTCCAGTCTCCCTCCAGGGCCCTGGCCTACCATGGTACCACTATTCCCAGCCCTGGCTTTTCAAGGATGTTCTTGGTCCTCTGTGGAACACATACATAGGGCTTCTCCAAGGTTGCTTCTCAAGTTAAATTTTTCCTGAAGGAAAAATTCTTCAAGATGCTTTAAAAACCTGTCTCATTATTTTCCATAGAATATTCAGTCCTACTATTTTAAACATATCAGTCTTTTTCTTAAGTTTTAAAAATCTGGCTATCTCCTTCAGCTGGATAGTAGGAATCTTAGCAGGCCCCACCTGTGCTACTCAGCTTTAAGCTTCCCTGGTGGAAGGCAGTGGCCTCCTAATCAATTCCTCTGCATCTCCCTTGCCATGACTTCCCGGCAGCACAGTGAGGAGAAGGTCTTTTAAAGTGCAAGTTGGACCACCTTCTTTGATCCCTTGAAGCCATGACAATGGCCATGGGACTTATACAACGCCTCTGATCACCCATTCTTCCCTCCTTTGCTCTCTGCCTTTGCTCCAGCAGCATCATATGGGTCTGGGTCCTTGATCTTGCCAGAGAATTCCTGCCCCAGGCTTTGGAGTTGCTGCTCGCCGACTCTAGAACTTTCTTTTGCATCACCTGTGCCCTCCCTTCAGGTTGAACGCTTCTTAGGGAGGCACTCCTGCTGGCCTAAAGCTAAGCCACCTATGCCCCATCTGCCCATATAAAACCCCCCTGCTGTACCATCTCCCTCTGTTTTCTCTTCTTTTTAGTACACATAGATAGGTTTTACTTTACATCTGAACTGCCTGTCCATGACAGAGAACGTAAGCCCCCCAGCTTCTGCACACCAAACTTTCAAGAAAGCAATGCTCCTTACTTTGCCTGCCCCCAAGGCAGGGGCTCTTAGTCTAGGGTCAGTGCACATGAATGGGAATTAACATTACATTTTTATAAATGCTGTAACATTTAGCATTTCCTTTCAGAATGAGTATAGGCTACACATCACAGATTTTGGGGGGCAGCACTGGGATATTTTGCAGAGATCTTGAAAATTGCCGATGGGTATCAGAACTTCAGAATTTGGTCTTTAACAAACTTCTTCCTGGATCATGTAATTTAATGCACTAATAATGAAGAAGTACATATATAATAATATCACACATTTTACTTCTAACGCTTTGGTAGCTATCTGGTAAAATTAATTTTCTTTGCAATCTCGTGTGTTTTACATATTTGAAAACATTGTGCTGATAAGGGGTCTCCAGCTTTGCTAGCTGATGTAGGAGTCCAGGGCACAGAAAAGATGAAGGAACCTGGACTAATGCATTTGCTTCTGTGCTCAGGACATGTGTTTTATGTCACACCATGCTGGCACATTAAGAGTCCAATTGTTGGGGCCACGTAGGTAGCTCAGTGGTACAGTGTGCAAGGCCCTAGAATTCAATCTCTAACAACAACAACAAATCCAGGTTTTTTTTTTCTTTAATGATCTTGCATGGTTTTGCTCCATAGAGCTATTTTTGTGTTGGTTTACAATACTTTCCAAAGTAATAGACCTCCATAAAAAGAGCTCCTGACAGACTTGAATCTCCACGGAGGAGCATAGTGCCAGAATCTGAGATCCAGTCAGAGTGATTGTGCTAGCCTCGGGACAGATCCTGAGCCAAAAGATGGACAGGTCTTAACAGATAAGAATCTATTTTTTCTACTTTTTCTTGTAATCCAGGCTTACTATAAAAATGAAGGCAATAAACATGTATTTGAAGGAAAAGGTTAATCCTCTCATCCCTGCTCTGCCTAAATCCTAGACAGATACATATTGCTATCAGTGGGCTGTCAATCTCCCCAGACCTTGTTTGAAGGACTTTATGAACAGATAGGCATTTACATATAGTGTCAAAACCATAAGACAGATCATAATTTTTATATTATTGTCATTGTGCCTCTCCCACAATGTCAGTATATGTGGATGAACCTGTTCTTTCTAGAGGCCATGGGATAATTCACCATATGGATGAAAGTGCAATTACTGGAAAAGTTCTTTATTGAAAAAAACTTATATTCTTTACTATTTAAAACAATACTATAGTAACAATTAAGTACAAAATGAAAATTTTAGAACATTAAAAAAAAGATACTACTTACAATGGCAGCAAAATTCACATTCAATTTAGAAATAAGTTGAAGTTATTAACACTTGGTAGAATAAAAATCATAAAACACACTTGAGGAAAAATTTTAAATCTAAATAATTGGAAGGATATACCATGTTCATGAAATAGAAAACTCAATATTGTAAAGTTCTACATCTATCCCTAATTGATGAATAGATTAAACACAGCAATGATCAAAATCTCATCAGGTTGACTTGGTGGAAATTGATGAGCTGGATCTAAAATTTACATGGACATACAGAGGGCTAAGGACAGTGAATGTACTCTTGAAGAGGAATCAAACTAGAACCCTCAGACTACCTCAAACAAGCAAGACTTGTTTTAAAGTGGTAGTAATTAAATAAAGTAGACAGAGCGAAAGTTCAGGGGGATGGGACTGAACTTTCCAACAAGTGGCACTGAGGCACCTGGCATTTGAAAATATAAGGCTTGAATCCTACCTCACACTACATACAAAACTCAATTTCAATTCTAGAAATACCTGTAGCTAAATGTTAAAGATAAAGCAATAAAATATTTAGAAGAAAATAGAAGAGCTTATCTTTATTACCTTGTGACAGACAAAGACATACAAAAAAGGATGGAAGAACTTTAATCATAAAACACATTGATAAATTGGACTCCATCAGAATTAGTAAGTGCTGTTCTTCAAAATGATAGTAAGAGAATGAAAGACAAGCCACTGAATGGGAAAAATATTTGTAAGATATGTACAGGTATCGGAATGTAAAGCACTCTTGCACATCGTTAAAAAAAAACAGTCATGGAAAAGTGGAAAAAAGACTTTCACAGCCAATAATAGAAAGCCAGATAACCAAATGGTCAGCAAATATCAGAAAGATGCTCAACTGCATAAACCACGAAGAAAATGAGAACTAAATACAAAGTGGTACAATACCTCCACCAGCATAGCTAATGAGAGACAGGCAATACCAACTTTGCACAAAGGTGTGGGTCAGCTGGAACCCTCATGCACTGTTTGTTGGAGTAGAAATTGGTACAACCATGTTAAGAAACCTGTCTACTGAGGCTACATATTGACTCAGCAATTCCACAGCTAGCTGTATATCTGATAGAAGTGAGTATTATACTCACTAAAATACATAAAAATGGTTAAAAGCAGCACCATTTTTAATAGCTCCCAACTGGAAACATGTCCATCAGCTGTAAAATGTGTAAGTGGAGTTATTGTATTCATACAATATAAATATGCCACATAATGAGAATCAAATTATTACTGTACTATATGCATTGGCATAAATCTCACAAACACAAAGTGGATTGCAAGAAGGCTAATATAAAACAGAACACAATGTATGATTTTGATTCCTATAAAGTTCAAATATTGGCAAAACTAATCATTGTGTGAAAAGTCAGCCATGAGGTTACCCTGGTAGGGCAGTAGTCACTGGAAGGAGGTAGGAGAGATCCTGGCAAAACTCTGAATTATTATTCAGGGTTGTTCACTTTGTAAAATCCCAAAGAGCTGAATGCTTAGGGTTTTTGAACTTTGTACTACCTGCCTTCTATTGCAACAAAAAGTTTAACCTTAAGATGTACTCTTGGGGGCTGGGGATTTAGTTCAGCGGCAAAAGCACCTGCCTAGCAAGCACAAGGTTGTGAGTTCCGTTCCCGGTACCGGAGAAAACCACCCCCCCCACACACACACAAAAAAGATGTACTCTTAAAAACATCCTTACAAATGGATGGTTTGTTTGTATCCTTTCTGAGAACTGCCTGTTTGTCTTCTTAGCCCATTTTGAGGGCAGGGTTGTTTGCTTTTTTATCATGAATTTGGAGGGGTTCACTGAATCTTCTGACTGCCACACTTCTGTGTATGTACATTTTGCGAATGCCTTCTCTGAGCCAGTGATTCCGTTTGGGCTTCCCCCCACCCCTGCTCTGGAAGTTTTGCCTTCTCCTTTTTGGCTTCTTGGTCTCCGTGTAAGATGCTCGTCCTCATCCTGAGATTTAAAAACAAAATTATCTTATACTTTATTGTAGCACTTTGATAGTTTTCATAGTTTTAACCTTTAGTTCTTTAATCTCTCCAGAGTTTAATTTTATGTTTGATATGAGGAGAAATTTAATTTTATTTTTTTCCAGACATGGAGCAAATTATCCCCAGACCATGTATTGAATAGTTCAGCTCATCTTTTCCACTGACTTAAAATATCACATTATTAGTTTCTAAACTCCTTTTTTTCTGTTTTAATTCCTTTCTACTGACCTTTTTGGGTATTTCTACTCAGATATCATTGTTAATTCCTGTAGTTTTTTAAAATATATTTTTATTCCTAGAAGGGCAAACCTTTTTCAGAATCCTAAAAGGAAAGTTTTAGCTCTTTTTATGCATTTGCATTTCCACATAATTTTCAATAGTTTGATACTGTACAGAATTTATAATTGTCATTGACTTCTTTGAAATACTGGGACTTCTCACTGGGGAGCCCAGGGAGTCTCTGTTTCTTACATAGAAATTTAAAGGCAGGAGTGATAAGTGCTCACAGGAGATGTAGTCAGTGCTTTGAGAGCACAGAATCACAACATGTTCCTTGGCTTTGGCCAGCAGGAGGAATGAGGGGATCTGAGGAACAGCAAGGCTTTCTCCCAAAAATCGCGGTTTGGTTCCACTTGGTGACTGGACAGGAAGTAATGAAGCAGAGTTTAGGCAGGTGAGCTTTTTTTTTTTTTTTTTGGTTTTTCTCCGGTACCAGGAACTGAACTCACGACCTTGCGCTTGCCAGGCAGGCGCTTTTGCCGCTGAGCTAAATCCCCAGCCCCTAGGCAGGTGAGCTTTGTAGACGATGAGGAGAGCATATGCCAAGGTCCCAAGTCTGCAGAGAAGCCAATGTGCTCTGGAGAGCAGGTTGAGCTCAAGAGGCAGGTGTTGAGTATCTCTTCACTCCAGCCTGCAGCAGGGGACATGCTTTGCTAGTCTCCTCCTAGAGAAGGTTTTGCACATTCTGGCTTTGGTTGTTCTTGATGAGTCTCCACCTATGTGAAAAATTCTGCCAGGTCATCATGGTGGTGATCCAGCATGGCACAGGGTCCAAAACAACATGTCACTCCAAGACTAACTTTTGCCTTCTTCCTCTCCCAATGTCCTGCTCCCTTTTTGCACATGCACACCAACAATTCCCCAATCAGCTCTAGATATAACACCTTAACTGCCCGTGTAAACTACACCCCCAGCCCAGCCCAATAAATACACCAGTCCCCTGCCTCCTCCTCCCAGAGGGTGCTTGCATTCTCCTGCAGCCCTCCTGTGCCCACAATAAAGGCTTCTTTTATCTCTGTCCTGTCATTTTCACCAAAGAAAAACCTTATAGTTCTAAGAAATAGTGAGAAGATGACCACATGTTTAAAAATGTTGAGATTTGGGGTTGATGCAGAATCTTCCAGGCCCCAGTCTAACATTTGCTAGGGCAGGAAGGACACAGACTCACAGAGCCAGGACGATCTGAGCAGTGAGGCTCTCTGGAGGTAAAGCAGCTCTGCCCATCCGTATGTGGCTGGGGGACCACAGGAAGAAGGGAAAGAACAGTAGGGGCTGAGGTCACAGTGACAATGCAGAAAATTCATAAGGGATCAACAGAGTCCAAAAGCTGGTTCTTAAAAAAGATTAATAAAGTTGATAAGTCCCTAGTAATGTTCACCAGGAAGGAGGAAAAGGAAGCACTGCTATGGACCTCACAGACATTAAAAGGATATTAAGAAGTTGCTACAAAAGGGTACATGCTAATGAAGTTGGCAACATGAGCAAATTCTTTGTAAAACCCTATTTACCAAAACAGACCCAAGATGGAATGGAAAATCCAGAGTTCTAGACCTGTTTAAAAAGCTGGTTTAAGGACAGAAACAGATCAGTGGAGAAAAAAAATGAAGAGTTCATAAAAATACTCGTATACAATCACTGAAATTTTGACAAGGAACCAATATAATTCAAAAGCAAAAGAAAATCCCTGATTTACTTTACACCATACAGACAAAAAATAACCTGAGACTTAAGAACTAACCACGAACACTATAACTATATAACTTCTTGAAAAAGAATAGAAGCCCAGGAAAATATCTTCACAACATTAGGATAGGCACAGATTTCTTAGACAGGATACACACACACATATACACACGTGTGTGCGTGAGATATATCTGACTTCACAAAAATTTGAACATTCTGCTTATCACAGGATACTATAAGGGAAAAGTAAAAAGCTGGGATAAAACATTCACAGTGTTCCAGGACTTATGTCTGGAAATGTGTGAAGAAGGCACACCAATCATTAAGGAAAAGACCAACAGCCCTGGCGTCTCTGGGGTTGAGGCCAAGGGCAGCAATGGGGCACTAAAACACCCCAGCAACCAGCATGAACCCGCTGTGCCCTTCCTGCAGTCTTCCTCCTTGGGTGACTCTGCTCCTATGCTGAATGGATACTTTGTTTTCTCTCTGAAAAACTGTGTGTTCAGTGATCACTGTGTAGGGTGACCTGATAGGGTAATGTGGGTTTTCTCATCCCCAAAGTAAGTTAGCGAGGAAAGTATCTGTCAAAGAGAAGGTAACACTTCTCTCAACAAGTGGACTGGGCGGGGACAGCTATATATTTTAACACAAGCTGCTTCTTGAGTTCCTGGGTCTCTCTGGCTATGGGACATAAGGCAAGTTTGATGAGTGAAGCACAAACACATGCCCATGCCTCGCCTTTCTGGCCGCTTACTGATGCATGGCGTGAATCCTTTCTCCTGCTGCCCAGGAAGCTCCAAGTTCCAGAGCAAGGAGAAGGCAGGGAGCCCTGAAATCTGCTGAAGGAGTGTTCTGCAGCTGCCCAGGGCAAGCACAAAGAGACTCAGTGGTGTGTTGCCCCCTAACCTGAGTGGCGGCCCCACTGTCCTTGTCCAATGCTGTTTTGCAGGAAAACTGCTACACTCGGAGAGGTGCAGGGGTCTGCTGGATGCCCTGAGAAAAGACAGGCATTATCAGACCTCAGATCTATTTTATAATTCCTAGGGGGCACCTCCTGGGTAAGGACAAAGCCAACATCCACACAACCGTTCCAGGCCAGATACAGGCCTCTGCTTCTAGGTGGTTTGGCAGGGTCCAGGCCAGAAGGCCATCAATGCTGCAGTGCAGAGCCAGAGGAGCAGAGCCAAGTTCAGATGGCACGTTTTGCAGAGTAGGACTATCCAGCACCTTCTCTTTATGCTGTGAGGCCATACCTGATTTCCCCTGGCCTAAATTCACAGTCTTTTTCCATCTACAGAAGAACATGGTCTTGAAGAAACCTCAAAATATCAAATTGTTATTACACAAGGCCTAAGCTGGCAACCCTGACCCAGCGTCTTCCAATCCCTTCTTCCAATCCCTTTAGCACGAGGGCAGCAGGGACAGTGTTGGCCCTGAGAGTGCATTGGAGGGGCAGACTTATATCAAATTGTGGGACACTCTCCCCTGACTAAAAGGGAGAGGTGGCGCAGAAATAAAATCAGAACAAAATCAGCTTCTCCAGGCTCTGCAGCCCCTCCTTCCTGGCCCTTGCAGGTGACTGACCGTGAGCCCATCGTTTCTAAGGAGCTGGGACATGTGCATTCTAGACTATAGAAGGCCCTACAGTTGGGGCTCACAAGACCTGAGTCAAAAAGAAAAAAAGACCCGAGTCAGAGCGCAGCTCCCCTTCTGCAGAGCAGAGAGACTTTACAAAGCAACGGCCCTGAGATTTCTGTCCCCTTAGATGCGGACAATAAGCCTGCCGCTGAGGCTTCTGCAAAGGACCAGTGAGTGGCCATGTATACTGTAAAGTACTGTGCTCCTGTGAAGTGCTGGAGGGAGCTAGGCTGTCTCTCTGGGGCCATCAGTGGCTTTAGACTACCTCCTGCCAAGGTCTGAGCCACGTGGGCAAACTAAGGAAGAGACAGAGAAGCAAAAAAATTAAATGAAGCGTCTGAATGGGTTTCAGAGGAATATCTATTCCAAAGGCAGGTTTTATGGGCAGCTAAAGCGTCTCCTTGACAAAAATAAGTTTCTAACGAGGAAGTTATAGAGCAACTTATAAAGCCCAGGAGTTGTAAATCATTAGTGATGGCCGGTCTCCTGCGAGGGTCACTGAGGGACGAAGGCTGAGGAAGCAGAGACAAGGCACAAAGACAGAAGCAGACCCTAAAACACACAAATAGTCTCAGCCATTGCGAAGCTGCTGATAGGAGTTTTTCCTGCTTTATACATGCTCAGGGAAAGCCCGAGCATTCGAGGCCACTGAACTGTACTGTAAAATGGAGGGGGTGGGAGGGAGCTGAGTTAATGAGACCCACGCATCCTGTGGTAGCTCCTGCCCTGCCCTTGCCCCTGAAGAGTAGGAAGACAGTTACCTTGAACCCTAGGAGGAGGAAGAAATAAGAGGGTAGCAGCAAGAGGATGCTTAAACAGAACTCTGTAATCATTATGTACCATAAACATTTACTAATAAAAAATATAAAAAGACATCAAATTAAACTTTCATCTCTGGTTTGGAGATGACTTGGAACATTAAAAGGAGGGGGGAGGGAAGGGGAGGGGAAGAGGGGGAAAGGACGAGGACTGGGGATGAAGACAGGGAGGGGAGGGGAGGGGAGAGGGAAGGGAGGGCCTCTTCCCAAAGAGGTCATCCTATTCGATTTGGGCTGCTTTAACAAAAGTTCATATACTGAGGGGATTATAGACAATAGAAATCTATTTCTCACAAGTTTTGGAGGCTGAAGTCCAAGATCAAGGCAGTAGAGATCTGATGTCTGCTGAGGCTCTGCTTCCGTAGACAGTGCCTGCTCTCTATGTCTTTGCACAGTGGCAGGGGCGAGGTTGGGGTTAGGGACATCTTGTATCAGAGCACCGTTGCCAGTGTGGAGGCCTCATCCTCACAATGCAGTCATCTCCTAGGCACTGCACTTCCTAAAACCATCACCTCCAGAGTCAAGGTTAGGTTTCAGTATACAAATTTGGGGGAACCAAAATATTCAGACCACAGCGGATTCTGAGTCTATCTTTTTGGTACTGGGAATTGAACTTATGACCTCACGCTTGCCAGGCAGGTACTTGCACCAGTGAGCTATATCCCCAGCCCTCTGAGTCTATTTTAAAGAACAGAGATGGCTTGTTTGAAAATGTTGTATTCAGGGTTTGCAAGGGAATAGATTTAATACAGGACATATAATTTATAGGATTATTTTATGATACTCACCCAGAGTCAAATGCAGAAGAGTGCGAGAGATCTGTCCACACACTAGAGACCCAAAGAACACAGCTGAGGGCCTGGATCCCACGGCAATGTCCTGGATCCCATGGCAATGTCCTGAATGAGTTCAGCTGAAGACCTAGAGCCCACGGCAATGTCTCATGCAAGTCTGTACCAAGGATCTGCATTGGGATGGCCCAAAGGTCAGTGGTGGAAGATAGAAATTCTGCACCAGCAGGATGAAGGATCTGTTTTAGCAGTCTGAGAGATCTGCACTGGAACCAGGAAGCAATGCTCAAGATAAGAACCAGAGCTTCCCTGGAAAAGAACTGGAGCTACCGTTAGTGACAGTGAGGACCTGAGCTCCTCCGACAATGAGAACAGCTGAGTTCATATCGGGAAAACCAGCACTACAAGATTCTCTGCAGGAGAGTCAGCAGCACACTATCCTCTCCTCCAGTTCTCCTTCCACGCTGTTCACAACAGTCCTCAGGTGGGCTTCCACATCCAGCACCACGCTGATTCAGTTCAGCTGGGGGTTACAAGTTGACCATTAGTTAATCCACCACAGGAGGTAAGGCATCCATATGTACTCTGCTGATGTGCCACATCTGATAATAATTTCACTTCTTTCTAGCAGCCTCCTGGGCCTGGCTGGGCATTGGGTTAGATGGCTGGGATTTGCATGAGAGTCTGAAACTTACTGTGGAACCAGCCCATCCTGACCTTGGTGCCCAGTACCTTAGGTTGGAGAGGTACCACACATTTGGGAAAGAAGCTGACAAATAACCTGGCCAAGAGTGGGTGTCCACTGAGAGAAGGATCGCTGTAATTTAACACACCCCAAGGCCCTGGTTTGGTGCTTTCTTTTAGCTGAACCAAACTTAATCAACCCAGGAACTCAAACTATTGGTCAGGTTACCCATGAACACACACACACACACACACACACACACACACACACACACACACATTATGCTCAGATACAGCTCCATGGGACAGTGTCCTCTAAAAACTGCAGAACACAGCAAGACATCACAAGTGGGTGAAAGGAGTTGCCTCTATATAAGAAGCACCTGGCCCCACTTGTACACATAACTGTTTCACAGGCAGGCTTGGTTTTTTGCTGTGATTCAAATGGCAGCTGGAATAGCCAGATGATTTGGGGGGAAGGCCTTCTAAATACCCAATTGAAGGAATCAGTCCACAGACCTCCCTGCCTTCAATGCTACTGGCAGGTAACCAGAGCCGACTGGCTAGGTAATAAACAATGAAACTGGTAGGAACAGAGGACTACAAAAATTAATTGCATTTCATGAAATTGTACCACATGTTGCCAAACCAAAGAAATACTTTACTGTTTGGTTTTCAGTCACAGAAGTGGCCTCACACTCCTTGGGCCTGAGCCTGGGAAGCGGAAGCATGTCCTCCACGTGGTGATGGCTGCTCTCCTCCGCAGCGCTAAGTGGGCTGTGCTTCAGGAGGGATGAAAAGTGGCTCACATTTAACCCTAATGGATCTGCACAAAGACCATTGTCTTCATTCTCCTAAATTCAAGGCTTAATGATCTTCATGCCTGGGGAACTCAATGGTACAGCTGCAAACTGCACACCACACAGCTTTGCTTTATGGAAATATTTTTCTCCCTAAAGGGCATCATTTCTTTGGTTGTGGGGCAACTACCAGTACTTCCTGCTCTACACAGCATGATGGCCCTTATGGGGTGCCCGTTCCCTGGACAGGGGCATGCACCCATTACCCCGTGTCAAGGGGCCTCCAGCAGCAGAGCTGCCTCCTGTCCAAAGTGGGTGCTCCACTGGGGAGGGGGTGACAAGGACTGAGGAGCTTTGATCAGTTTGCTTCCTCTGCCCAGAAAGCTCTGGGAGCCACTTAGGACTCAGCACTGGGACAAGTCGATTCGGTGCGCTGTGATGGAGAAGCAGTCCTAACTTCTGCTGTTTCTTCTAGAACTTTTCTAATCAGAATGAATCTCACTGCTGGGAGGCTGGAAGTACCAGAAGTGAACTACAGCCAAGGTGATTTCCTTGATATGCAGTCTAGGGGAGCATGTGGCTCTTAGACTTTTTTTGGGGGGGGAGCGTCTAACAAGAATCAATATTTAAGATTATGCAATGTCCACACCAGCCTGAGGTAGCTGCCAACCCAAGGACGAGGGCCAGATAATTTACAAAGCAAGAAATCCATTCTTTTTGAGAAAAGGAAGGGGGAAAAAAATAAAGATTTAAGCTCCTTATCCTGGGCTGAACTTTTCTCCTCCATTCTTAATGGCACTGGACATAAATAAACCATCCATTGTGCTGTCTATGAACAGTCTGTACTTTGCAGGCCCAGTGGAATAGACAGCCCGGTGTTAGATCCATGGCCACAGGTCTCAGCTGTAACCCCCTTGGAAACAAAATTCATTTACATTTTCCCAACTTAAAGTGCTGTCGTGGAGCCCAATCAAAAGTTGCCCTTGTATTCTTTTGCCCCCACAATCAACAGAGAAAGCCTTTTTATTGTCAGCTACTAATGGTGCTTCGGTCCCATATTTTTAATGTGAAAATTAAATATTTATGAATGCCTTGTCAATAGCAGCCCATAACCAGGCCCTCCTGAAGCCACAGACCGCAGGCCGGTGTTCACTCACGTGAAGTCAGGGGTCGTAGGTGAAGTGAGCAGCGAGCAATGGCCGAGGAGTGTATCTGCTGTCACCAGGGTCTGGATGATTATTTATGGGGCAGAGCTTGTTTCCCAAGAAGCCCCCATTACAGAAGTTGCCTTTGTCTTCATTAAGCCCCACCAGGCCTGAGTGCTTACTAGAATCACAGGCTCCCACCGCCCTGCAGGTGACCTGCCCTACACTGTCCATTCTGAGAAGCCTCCAGCAGGAAGCCAGGAAGCACCAGCTTTTCCTTCTACCTGGAAGTGAAGGACTTGGGGCTGATATTCTCCATGTCATGGGGGAACAGGGGGTGGGGTGAAGGGAATGGATGTGCAGAGTCCCATGCCCCACATCGCGAACCAAGTTTGGTCAGAAGTCAGTGGCAGGTTCTAAACAGAGTATGTGCGCCCTTTCTCCATTTGGACACCAGGTGGGCCTAAGTTCCAGAGGGTGAGACTACAGATGGCAGCCCAAGAAAGAGGCAGGAGCTGGCAGGGAGGATGCCCCAAGCCGCGGCAGTAGAGCAGAGAGAAGGGCGGCACGGAGGCCTGAGTCTACCAGCTCATGACAGCAGGAGACAGGGGTGCGGTGACCCCAGGTGAGATGGAGGAGACATCCACACCCATCCCTGGGGCCGACTTTTTCTCTCCCATGAAGCTGTACCAGGCACCATTGAAGGCTGCATCCCTCCTACCCACATGAGCAAAAGTCCTTTGTCCAGAAATGGTTGGGCCAGTAAGGTGCTCTCTATCAGGACAGCAAGAGTGGAAATTTTGGTCAAGCCATATGAATCTTTCTGGGACTTACGTTCCCTGCCTGAAGTAAGATTTTCCTATTTTTCTTACAAGGCAAATAACAATATGAAAGGAGATGGCAGAGCTCAGAGAACTGTGAAAAACCAGACAGGCTACAGATGGCGGACTAGGGCGGATGGCCAAGGGGGTCCGTGGTCTGTGTGCTCCCCAGTGTTATACGGAATGACACAAGAGTTATTCTGTAGAAAGGTCCTTGCCACTAGATCCTAACTTACATTCTGTTAACTTCGAGGTCACTTGGGGAAGCTTCCACATTCACCTAACTCCTGGTGTTGGAGGAAATGAAGTGAGGACAAAAGCAGCCTGGCCCATCCTCCCGTTAGACACGCACGCTGTGGCGGAGAGTAGAGGGGAAAAGATCGTACGTCTTTGCGTACAGGGCCCCCGACAAGGGCCTGTGACCTGTGTGCAGGTTCACGGCCCCTTGGGTCCCCCAGCTCACTGCTGCAGAAGGTGAGGTAGGACGGCACAGAGAGCAGCCAGGCCAGGGGAGCGAGTGCTGCCTGGCTCAGCCCCACAGCACCATGAGCCCAGAGGCCTCCAGTTTCTCATTTCCAGGGTGGGCTGGAGGCTACCATTTGCTTTTCCCCGCCCAGGACTGTCATGAGTTCCCAACGCGATGAGCAGCGTCCATGTGGGAATTCGGCAGACTGTAAAGTTCTGCCAAAGTGAAGCAAAGTCCGCTCCTGTTTTCACATATGCAGGACTCGTGGAGGCTGCCTGGGCTGGGGTGCCCACTTTCCTCCTCAAGAAGAGCCAGAAAACCCCCCAGTGAAACTGGCATGAAGAAGCCAGCCCTGAAGTCCCCTCAAGGGTCTCATGCTGATCCCTTGTCCTGCCGGACTACAAACCCCTAGAAGACAGGGCAAGCTTTGGGGTTCTCCTGCCTGGGAACCCCATGAAAGGAGAAGAAAAGGAATCCACAACCCCGGAATATCAGTATCCACGTCTGGACAGCACTTTTCAAAGATAGGAATGCCAGACAGCTAAAACACTCCCAGTAATAATGATACATTGATAACACAATATTGATCATTATTGAGACAGAACTGGTCAGCCCTTCGTGAAGAAACAAAACCAGCGGAGCAGCCTGGGAGAGCCGGCGCCCCAGGTGGGCTGGGCCCGGGGGACGGGCGGCTGCGGAATGGCTGTGATGGTGATGAACACGTATTGATTTCTTTAGTGCCTCTCCTCAGCCCCAGAGCACTTCATGCACTTATTGGAAAGTGCCTGAAACCAAACTGAAGACGGGCCCAAGGAGGAGCATCAATCCAAATGCTGAGGGCATTGCAGGGCTTCCAGCAAATGGGAAGACAGCAGGTGTTCAGCCGTCCCCGTTCCAAACACTTAAGGAAGATACTTCGTCCTACTCGCTCAATAGCTGCTATTGCCTTGCCAGTAAAGCTGAAATTAAGAGCCCAGTGCACACTACACATGGACGACCCTGCACTTGGCTTTCAGGGCTGGAACCAGAGAAGTGTGCAGACCTGTGTGCACTAGCTGTGTACCAGGTCCCTTTGTGCACGCATGGTCTGGGTCTGGAGCCTGGGAACCTAAGGCCTCCAAGGGTCACTTTCTTTCCTCTGGCCTGAGGCTCAGGGAAGCTCAGCGGTGCCTACTCTGACCAAGCCCCAGCATCCCTGTGGATCCCAGGTGATCCTGCCTGTGGTCCTGCCTTCTGACATCCCCCGGAACAGGCTTGGGGGAATCCCCAGGGTGGCTGAAGGAGTACCATGTCATGCCCGGGCCCCCAGAAACCAAAACTGTTTTTTAAAATCTTTTCACTTGGAAATAACTTACAGGCAAATTGTGAAAATAAAATAGCATTGCTAAAGTCATCTATCCTTCACCAGGTGCACATACTCTGGATGCCTTGTAACTGACACCCTGTCTACCTAGGTGTACTTTCAGAGCCACTTTGGGGAAGTCAACCACATCATGGCTTTTTATCCTCAAATACTTTCCCCAGAGACTATTTCTCCACAGGAAGGGGCTTCCTTACAAAACCCAGCACATTTCCCAGCTCTGGCAAGCATGATACTGACCAACACTTTCTCTACTATTCACATTTCAGCTTTGTTGGCTGACCCAATAGTGTCCGTGATTACATCCCCCTGCACCCGCTCCTAGGACAGGATCCAGCCTGGCAGCAGGCACTGTTTCCACACACACTGTGGCTGCCAGCCTGAAGAACCATGAACCTGTGGACAAACCCACGCTGTCTTGGTTACTTTTCTCTCATTACTGAGACACAATACCTGATGCCCCAAATTAAGGAAGGAAAGGTTTATTTAGCTTACAGTTTATGGAAGTTTCAGTCTATAATCAGCTGGCTCCAAGGCAGAATGGCACATGGCAGAAAACAGCAAAAGCATCAAGAGCAAAGTGGGGGGGCAAGCCTTTTTTTCTCCCTTATATTGTAAGCAGGCTACCCCAACCCAGGGGGCGTGTAGCACTCACACAATCTCCATGCCCTCCTCTTGCACAGACTCAGGATGATAAAAAGTAAGGAACCGGTGCCTGCTCTGTCACTTAGTCAACCTTCTAAACTTCTCAGATTTAATGAACAACATCCCAGAGCATAAGAGCATGTCCTTTTCACCCCAGGATGTAGAGCTGCTGAGTCACTTAGCCAAGTCTCTAGACTCCTCAAGTTGACACAATGTATCAACCATAACACAAGCTGAGTTCCTAGCTGTGGAACTATGCCTGCCTATTTGTGCCCCAAAGCAGGCCTCGGGAACAGAGGCTGTGCCTCTCCTTGCAGAGAGCTCTTTTTGGCCACTGGCTCTGTGACTCAGATCTAGGATATTGCTATAGTCAGGATTTATAGGGGAATAGATTTAATACAGGACACATAATTCATAGGGTTATTATATAATATTCACTCAAATAGTCAAATGCAGAAGAGTGCCAGAAATCTTTCATACACTAGAGACCCAAAGAATCCAGCTGAGGGCCTGGATCCCAAGGCAATGTCCTCCATGAGTTGAGTTGGAGGCCTGGAGCCCACGACAATGTTTCATGCAAGTCTGTACCAAGGATCTGTACTGGGAAGGCCCAATGGCCAGTGGTGGAAGATAGAAATTCTGCACCAGCAGGATGAAGGATCTGTGTCAGCAGGTTGAGGGATCTGCACTGGAGCCAGGAAGTAACTAATGTTCAAGGTAAGGACCAGAGCTCCCTTTAAGAGAACCACAGCCATCCTCAGTGACAGCAAGGACCTGAGCTCCTTAGACAGTGGGAACAGCTGAGTTCATATCAGGAAAACCAGTGTGACAAGCCTTTCCAGGAGAATCAGCAACATACCATCTTCCCTCCAGTTCTCCTTTTATGCTGTTGGCAACAATTCTCAGGTGGCCTTCCACACCCAGCACCATGCTGATTCAGTTCAGCTGGGTGTTACAAGTTGATCATTAGTTAATCCACCACAGATAGAGAGACAGTGACCACCATACCATACCACCCTGAACAGGCCTGATCTTGTCTGATCTAGGCAGCTAAGCAGGGTCAGGCCTGGTTAGTACTTGGATGGGAGAGACAGTGACCAAGGAGGCCAGCAACCACCAAATCCTGACCAAATTAGCAGTCCCAGAATCAGTAAGCAAGGAGTTTGAGAATCAGCTCGACAAGACTGATATTAACAATGATGTTACAGAGTGATAGGTAGAAACAGGAGCCAAGGAAGGTAAATAAGAACCAGAAATCCATGGTTAGCTTGTGCAGTTTTTCTGGACTGTGTCCTACATGGAGCCCTGTGAATACCTTTGGTGCTGTGGAATCCAGAGAAGCCCAGGTAACCTGCTTCCTCCTTTTCCTCTCCTATGTCCAGTGACACTTAGAAAAGAAAGTTGGAGGCTGGAATGGAAAGGAGGAGGATGGAGAGAGAGGGCTTTTCTATTACAGGGGGTCTGGAGACAAGACAGTAATGTTGGCCAATTAGGCCTGAGTGCTGGGTGCTCAGCCCCAGGGTCCTACATTGACAAAGAACTACCACTCTGAGCAGCAAGGGATACACAGAGTAAATAGAGACTGAGGGAGAGATGGCTGGGGGCCAGGTCATCTGGAAAGGCCACCGCCCTAGCTGATCCTGCTAGCCCATTTAGGCATGTGTCTTGGTTACTTTTCTCTAGTTCCTGAGACAAAATACCCAATGCCCAAAATTAAGGAAGGAAAGGTTTCTTTAGCTCACAGTTTGTGGAGGTTTCAGTCCATACTTGGCTGGCTCCAAGGCAAAGTGGCACATGGCAGAGGGCAAACTTTCATGGCGGGGGAAGACAGTAAATGCAACAAAAGCAAAAAGGGAGGAGCCGTGGCAAGCAGCCTCTTTCCCTCCCTTACATTGTATGCAAACTATCTGCCCCAGGGCAGGTGTAGCAGTCACACCCATAATCCCAGCATTGGACCATAGATGGATCATAAACTCTAGAAGCCTGCCCCATGACTGTCTGAGGCTTTGGGGGGACATCCAGACACAAACCAAAACAGCCTGATGTGTGCCACACACAATGCCATGCAGGAGGTCTTGCTTGAGGCCTCCAGGGCCAGAGAGGCTCTGAGCAGCCCTTCTTCCTGCCATGGTTGCAGTCCCATGTAGGAAAGTCCTTTGAAAGATGCTTTACTACTAGAATTTTCAGTAGTTCCTTTAAGAAGATGAAAAGAGAAAGAGGGCAGGGCAGGTCCCAGTGAGCCTCTCATATCACAGAGAGCTCTGGTCCACAGATAGCTGGCCCGTGCAACATGAACAGAAGCCTTGTTCCTCAATACCAACTCAGCCTGTGGGACCAACACGGCATAATCCCCAGGGGAACAGGGCTTCGCCAGTTCCTTTGGAGAATTGTATTGTCAGGATTTTATGTCACTCTGAGCTTTGTACAGAGAAAAGGCATCCTTTGGAAGGACTGTCCCTCATGAACAGTCTATGATGTGGAACCACAGAGGGTGAAGCAGTGGGTAAGAAGTATGATATCGGGGTTTCACCAGGCCCTGGAAAGTTTGACAAAATTAATAAAATCTGGAGTGCTGGATTATTTCCTAAGGTTGCCACGAAAAGTCTTCCCTTCTTCTCTTTTAATGTGACTGACCCGTGACTGCCAAGAGACCACTCTTTTTCTCTTAAGTCTGCCCCGTTATTGTTTTGGCCAAAAATGACAGAGGTAAGTCTGGCCTGGAGCCCATTTAGCTCATCCTTGCCCCCCTGATACACAGCCCTGAGGTCACTGTGTGAGGAAGCTTTCTGGAGACAGGAGGCCACTTGGAGAACTGAGGTGGGCTGGTGGACATCAAGCCATCACCAGACATGTAAGTCAGGCTGACCTAGATCCCTGAGCTGAGTGCACTGTGCACTGGGGAATGGCCCAGCCAGCTCACTGAACTGTGAGAAAGAATAAAGCATGGCTGTTTCACAGCCAGGTGGTTTGTTATGCAGTAATACACAACTGAGATGGAAATACGGGTCTGGAAGTGGGGCTCTGCCATACCAAAAACCTAATTCATGGGGAAGTGGTTTCAGAGCCAGGTGTTAGGCATGGGCTGAAAGCAGGTGAGGAGATCCTTGACGGCGCTGTAAGAGTTGTGAAGAAATGGCTTTCAGAGGCTGCAGAAAGAGTGGAGAGCGGTATTAAGTACTGGTAGAACCACAGGCAAGGGTTACCAGCAGTTAACTTGAAAAACAAAAAAAAGTACCCAAAGAATTTGTAAAATGAATAAAGATATTTCTGGGTAGAATGTTGAAACTGCCAAGTAACTTTTTGTGGCTGTGTAAGAAAAGATATAGGAAGAGAGAGTTGAATTTAGCTAAACAAAACTAAGCTAGACCCAACAAAAATGATCACATTTGTAAACAAAATATAGAAGGCACAGAATAGCCAGCACTTGCTGGTTGAAAAATAAAAGTATTTCACATTCTCAATCTCAAGAGCTGGCAAAATATTCCTAAAGGAAGAAGTGGCCTTAGAGTAAAGGCTGATTCAAAAATATGAGGCTTTGGGTCTTTTGCGGAGATGTTGGGACACAAGGCAGTGGCTTATAGACTTTTCCTCAAGAAGAAAAGGGCATCAAAGGGCATTGTCTTATAGAAGGCTGTCATATCCAAACTGGAGAGAGGACTGTCTTGAAAATAGTTATGGTTGTAACTTTCAGGGGTATAGAAGAAACTCCAATAAGATTCATAGGAGATCCATGAAAATTTTAAGAGAAATTATTAATGAGAGCATCATTATCCAGTTTGGAGTAAAAGGAGTTAACATTTAAAATTACAAGATACTTCTGGGGCATCTGGCTTTCTATAGGCAGAAGTAGAGAAAGTCAACTATCTTGAAACACAGGCCATTTCTGAGAGGAAAGAAATGTGTTCCCTTAGGAAACACGATGAGAGAACAAAGAATGAGAAAAGAGTCTTAAATATCTCCTGCCTTTAGAGAAGAGACCTGAACTACCTGGACCCTTCTGGAACTCAGAGTTGGTAAAAAAAAATAGGGAGGTCCATGTGCCCCACGCTCCTCCACTTTGAAAGGAGTGGCTGTTGTGGACAGCCTTACTGTTTGTGGGGAGCTTGGTTTGTTAATTCATGAATTTCTCAACTAAGAAGAGCTGGGGAGAAAAGAACCCATGGATATATGGATATATGTCCAGATAGACCTTATATTGATCATGAGACCTTGGATTTTGAACCTGATACTCTCACTGGGATGAATTTTAGTTATCCTAGGGATGGGAAAAATAATATTCTGCATATAGATTGTGGTAACTTTGCCACATCTTCTACCATTTCTTAGCTGTATTAAGTCTGAGCTGGTATGGGACTTTGCCTTGGTCCACAGAGTGTGGCAGAAGTGATTCTGTGTGCATTTGAAGTCTAGGCCACTGCTGGCCTTGGGTCTCCTGCATTTGCTTTCTTTGAATGTGGTTCTGGGACCACCATGGAAGGAAGAGTTTCTAATTTACAGGAGGATAAAAGGCCACAAAATAGCAAGCTGAAGTGCCCTGGACACCCGCCAAAGAAAGAGCCATGCCTATGAATACAACTAACTTGAACAGTCCAGCCTGCCCACCTTCTAGCTAGACACAACTATGCAGGTCAGATCTGATGGAACCAGTATAAGAGATGTCCTGTCAACCTACATAAAAGTGAAGAATAAAAAAATCATTGTTGTTTTAAGTGATTAAATTTGGGGATGATTTATGCAGTAATAGAAAACTGCAATATTTAGTGTAACTGGTCCCAACAAAACAAATGACTTAAATACTAATATCAGGAGTGAAAAAATGGAGTCATTTACAGATCCTAGTGGTATTAAAAGGTTAGTAAAGGGATAGAATAAAGCTCATTATGCCTAAAATTCAATAGCTTAGTGGAAAGGGATAAATTCCTTGAAATACAAAACATTATAGCCAACATAAAATAAATAGAAAATGTAAGTAGGCCTAAATCAATTTTTATATTACATCTGTAGTCAGAGACCTTCCCACAAAAAACAAAACAAAACAAAACAAAACAAAACAAAAAAAAACCCACCTCTAGCCTCAGAGGGTTTCACTAGAAAATTCCACCAAATATTTGTGGGGTGAATGAGACCAATTTACACAAACTTTTTCAGAGAAGAGAGAAAGAGGCATCATCTCCAACACACTTGATGGAGTCACCATAAACCTGACATTAAAACTTGAGAATAACAAAAGAGAAAAAGGAAATTATAGGCCATTATCCTTCTTGAAAGAAGATGTAAAAATTCTTCACAAAATATAGCAAATTAAGTCTGTAATATATAAACATCATATATCATGACCAAGTGAATTTATTCAAGAAGCTCAAGACTATTTTAACATCTGAAGATCTTTTGTAATTCACATTAGAAGAGTAACAAGAACACTATACAATCATCTCAAGAGGTGCAGAAATACAGTTGATAAAATTAAACTCATTTGTTTGGAAAGCTTCCAGCAAATGAGGAATGGAGGAGGATTTCCTCAATGAGATAAACAGCATCCATGCAAAATCTAAAACCAACTTCATGTTTAATGTGCAGATTTTCCCGTGAAGTGGGAAGTATGGCAAGAACGTTCAAGTTTTCCACTTCTAATCACCACCAGTGAAATAAGACAAGAAAAAGAAATAAAGTGCATAAAAACAAAAGAGAAAGAAGTGTAACCACATTTTTTTCTACAGATCAGTGCAGAAAAAACTAATAACCAAAAGGAAAACTACTAGGAATCCTTAGGGAATTTTTTTAACATTGTAGGCTTCAACGATATACTAACAAAATGAATTGAGTCATGGAAAAAAAAAATCTAAGAAATTGCCACAGATTGAGGAGACCAAAGAGATAATAATATGGTCTCTCGAAAAAATTCTGGGACAGAAAACGTTCATGAAAGGAACAAGTGGGGACATTCACACAAGGTCAATAGTTCATTACCATTACCAGCATTTTATCACTGCTTGTTCGTTGGTTTTGATCACTGAACTGTAGTTACACAAGATTTTGATGTTATGGGGGTCGAGCTGGGAGAAAAAGAGGGGAACCCATTGAACCAACCTTGCAACTCTTTATTAGCAGTATAAAATTATGTCAGAATAAAAAGCTTAACACAGGAGCAGAATATGATGGCAGGAGTAGGACACTGGTGGTAGCTTTTGGCCTGCCAGTGCTACCCTTTGCATCTAGAAATTGTTCCTGAGCACTTAACCTCTTAATCACCCTTCCAATCATTCTGAAGCTGCTGACTACTCTGTAGAAAATCTTTGCTGCTTAAAAAGTCATTATTCCAAAAGTGAAAAGGTGAGCCACAGACAAGAAAATATCCCTAACATATATAACTAACACAGGAATTGTCTTTACAATACATAGAGGACCCATACAACTCAACAAAAAGGTGACAAATGTAAAAACAAGCAGCAAGAGCAAACAGCTTTGTCACCAAGAAGACATGTCACCAAGAAGCCAGGAAGCTCATAAACACTGTTTAATACCATTAGTCATCCAGGAAATGCAGAATAAAACCATTGTGAGGTTTTAGGACTTGTCCTTTAGGGCTAAGATGAAAAACAATGACAACCCTAAATGCTGTCAAGGATGTGGCAACATAGGTTCCTGGTGGGTGTGTGAAATGGTATGACTACTTTGGAAAACTGATAGTACCTATAAAGGGAAATGGCCACCCAGCAAGCAAACATATGTGATAACCTGGGAGAAGGGAAATTGTGTGTGTGTGTGTGTGTGTGTGTGTGTGTGTGCAAAAAACCCAGAGCAATGTTCATAGCAGCTTTATGTATAAAAACTAAGAGCTATCACAAAAGAAAGAATAAGGAAACTGGCATATTCTTCAAATGGAGTATCAATCAGCAATAAAATGCATAGACTTCTGAGGTGCAGCAACACGGCTGGGTATCAAAGTGCTCAGCTGAATGAGAAGCCCAGTGCAGAACAGCACTTATTGTGTCTCTACTTGCCTGAAATTCAACTAGAACTCTTCCATGGCAAGGGAAGGCGGGACAGGAATTCCTCCAGGGGAGGGTGTTGACTCAAAGGAGATAAGTGTCAGAGAAATTCTGTATCTTTTTAAATTTTAAGAATTCTGGCTAAATGTACATAAAATTTACTATTTTAATAATTTTTAATTGTCCAGGTCTGTGGCATTAAGAACATTCACATCATGCAGCCATCACCATCATCCATCTTCCTAAACTGCAACTGTCCCCATTAAACACAGATATCCCGTTCCTCACCTCACCCTGCCATTCTACATCCGCATTCTACCACCCTGTCTGACACCATGAATGTGACAGCTCCAGGGACTTCAGGTAACTGGAATCATAGCATTTTCCCTTCTGTGATTGGCTTATTTCATTTGGCAACATGTCCTCAAGGTTCATGCCTGTTGAAGTATGCCTGAATTTTAGCCGCTTTCAAGGCTGAACAATATTCTGTTGTATGCATACACCACACTTTTCTGTCTCCCTTCATCTATCTGTAGATACTTTGTTATTTTTCCCTTCTGGCTACTATGAACAATGGTGCTAGGAACATGGATGTGTATGTCTGTGTCTAGGTTGGGATGTTGGTTACTCTGGAATACATTTTCCAAACTCATTGATTAGCATCACTGTTCATGTATATGAACTGCCCTGTTTCTGTTGTGCCTACCAGGACAGGCCTCAGTGTAGGCATTTCTGCTCCACCTCTCGCAGCCCTGTTAACCCTTTAGAGGCTTGCAGCAAGCCCCTTCCTGCCTCCCGTGTAGCCCCGGGGCAGGGCTTTGCCAGGTGTCTCCTCACCTCACTCAACTCAATGCCACAAATCCTGGCCTGGGGGCCAGGTTCCAGGTGGAGAATGGGTGAGTCTATGAGGATTCCTTGGTGGCTCCTCCTGCACACTCAGGGCATCAAGGCTTGGTCTGTCCATCTCCCTTCTTGTTGTCTGTCGCTGAGACCTGGAGGCAGCGTGTCCTACTCATGTTCGTGCTCTCTGCCCCTCCTCAAGGAGCAACAGGCAGGTCAGGCAAAACCAGATGTGTGGTGCAGAGGCGGACTGACCCCCTCTGGGTCTTCCTGGGCTCCACACGTGGACAGCATTAGGCCCCTCCAGCACACTGTGGGTGACTCTGCATACTTCTTAGACAAAACAACAGTGGAATTAAAATAGGCTTAAGGTCTTCTTGCTTTTCTTGGAGAAAGTTCTATATTGCATTAATAACAAGAAACAGTAGGAATCATGGCAAAATAATAAAAAAGCATCTCTGTTGGAGAGGAGGAGCCGAAGCCAGCAGCTCTCTAGGGGATCTATAGCTACTTCTGAGCTAATTCTTTTCTGAAATAAGTTTGATTTGTCTT
Organism: Chinchilla lanigera; assembly: GCF_000276665.1. Classification (NCBI taxonomy): domain Eukaryota; kingdom Metazoa; phylum Chordata; class Mammalia; order Rodentia; family Chinchillidae; genus Chinchilla; species Chinchilla lanigera. The sequence goes on along the minus strand of NW_004955477.1, from coordinate 7,403,345 downwards.
AAAAATAATTAAAACAGCTTGTATTTCCACAAAGATGGATGGGGTGGTGGGAATCCTGACAGTGAGCTAACCCTTACAGGGTGTGATGCCTTGCTGCTTGGGTATCAGCTTTAGAAGCATGCCTTGTCCCCCGACTCAGGTAAGCACAGGCTGTGTTTTCTCTGCCCTTGGTTATTGCACATGCTGGGAATAGAATTATCAACACACCCCCAGTGTCCTGGCATCAGCCGAGGACAAGCCATGGGTGAACACCAAGGACAACAGCCCCTTCCTCTAGCTGGTGGGTGTCTCCTGTGGCAACTGAGAGAGGTGGGGAGAAATGCTGCTCAGGTGAGCCTGGCTGTCTGGTAAGTAGCCAGAGCCATTCAAAGGCTCCTGAGAACTCCATACCTAGCAAAATTCACACCCAAGGCAGATCACAGAGGATGGTGCCATTCAGGCCAGAGTTATTCTCCCACTGGGCTTGGCAGACTTCTATAAATCTCAGGGTCTGTACAGTGGCCTTAAACTGAGAATTCCCAACAAGTCTTCATTCTGGGTCTGTGTGTGACATCAAGGGGCCAGGGCTCTTTTTTCCCTTCTGTGACTGGCTTTCTATCCCAGGCCAGTTGGGGGCCCACTCCCGTGTCACTAGCACAGACAGGTCATGATGGCAGTTCCAGCTGGGCTATCCTAACATCTTTCAAGCACTTGTTGGTTTTTCTGCTTGTTGTTTAGAGCTCTGCCTTTCTCCCCCATAAACTGATCTTTAAGAATGGTTATTTGATAGAGAAAGCACAGAATTTATTACTGGTTAATTATTTGGATGATAGATACACCAGCATTTTATAAATGTTAAAGCCTATACATTGATTTTATACATTCTTTATCTATAATACCAAACTATTGATATTATTGATGCCGGCATTGTCAGGATATCTTTGACCTACTGAACTGTACCAATTTAGGGTTCAATTTGGAAATAGCATTGTATGTGTAAAATAGTCCAAAGGAAAGCCTTTGTACTTAACAATAAGAATAAAAATGATTCAGTGTAATGGCAGGTTGTGTTGTTATTGTAAACCCTGAGAACCTTCTTGAGGTTGCAAAAAAGAACATATGGTGCCCATTTTAAATTCACCAATTACATAGAACAGAAAAGACATGAAACTATTTACTGAAGTTAGAAACCTGCTGAGCAGAGGCTGGCTGCCCGTGGGCCTGTAAGCAGGATCCGATGGGTATCCTGCACCACACACACATCTACAGCACCCAGCACGGAGGACAGCCCTGCTCTCAGGATGGCCAAACTCACATGGAGTGACTGGTGCTACTACAGAGGAAAATGCTCGGCCTAAATGCGTGGAGACAGAATCGAGTTTCAAACTTGCAGTTAACAGCATCACTAAGGTGGTGTTTCATATAGCGTGCATTTCCCACATTTTCCTTGCCTGGTTATTTTGGGGCAGTGGAGAGCTGAAAGACATATTTACTTTGAAGTTGATTTTATTTTATCAGTATCATCTTCATACTTCTTTCCTTAAAATGACCCAGAAGGTCCTGGAAGCTGTCTGGTTTTCATGGAGTTTGCTTATATCTTATTTGCCTTTAGAGCTAGTGGCCATTGGCCACACCACTTAACAAATGCTGGGAAGACATAGCTTTGGCCTTAGAGAAAGATGTCAAGTAACAATGGATGTTAAGAAAGCAGCTCAATTATCCCCAAGTCACTTCCAGATACCATCTCAGTTCAGAGCTTCCTCGAAAAGGAGGTGGGCAGCATTGCCATTCACCAGCTGAGGGACAATCCCAAGGGACTGGAGCTCAGGGACAGTGATACTCAGCTCAGCTGGTCAGCTATAAAACAGGGGCTTGAAAATTAGATAAAAATATTTTTGGATAGCACATTGTTTCAAGTATTGTGCTTAAAGTAAGATCTTATCAAAGTGTTTTACATTACATTATTTCTTCATTGCTACACTTAAAAAGGTCTTGTATTGTGGAGAATTTCAAACATATGCAAAGTACACAGGATGGTATGAACCCCAAATACCTGTAACCCAGCTTCAACAACCATTAGCATTTTCCTCTCCTTGCTTCATTTATGCTTCCTGCCCCTCCCCCTCAGTATGACCACCTTTGATGTAAAATTTAAATACCCTAAATCTTAGTTGAACATGTCTGGTGAATGAGAGATACATCCATGTAGCCTGCATACCTGTCAACTATAGATTTTTCTATCACCCCAGAAATTTCCTGCTTGTTACGTCTTATTTTATTGGCTCATCTCACCCTACATAGCTATCCTTTAATGATTTTTTTCAGCATGCATTAGTTTTGTGTCTTCTAGAACATACAGAAATGAAATGGGGTGGGTGAAAAATATCTGTACTATTTGTGTTTGGTTTCTTGCACTCTGTCTGATGTCGATGAGATCTGTCCATGTTGTTGCATTTATAGAGAGTTCTTTTCATTTTATTACTAGAGAGTATGTTATTGCATTAATATACTACAAATTGTTTATCCATTCTTCTGTTGGGTGCCATTTAGGTCGTTTCCAATTTTTGGTTATTATGAATACATCTGTTAAAGTCTTCCAGTTTTGTTATTTTCCAAGGTTTTTGCCTCCCCTAGGTTCTTTGCATTTCTAAATAAAAATTAAATCTTGTCAATTTCTACAAAAAAAGCCTGCTGGGATTGATTAGAATTGCTTTGAAATTTTAGATCAGTTTTGGAAAATTACATCTTAACAGTATTGATTTTTCCAAGCCATGGACATGGTATATATTTCTTTATTTATTTAGATTTTAATCTCTAGGAAATATTTTGCCATTCTCAGGAGAGACTATACATGTTACTCATTATGTCTTTTCTTGAGCATTTTGCTTTCTGGTGCTATTGTAAATAGTAATGGTTTAAAATTTCTGACTTCTTTCCACTCGCTTGTTGATACTATGAATATAGAAATGCCATTGTTTTTTCATATTGGAATTGTATCCCATGACCTTGCTAAATTCATGTTACTGGATCTGTAGGATTTTTCCTTGTTGATTCATTCAAATTTTCTATGTAAACAATGAAGTCATCTTTAAATAAGGACAGTTTTGCTCCTTCCTTTTCCTTCTTTATGAACTTCATTTTACTTGCTCCACTGTCCATATGTCCAAAAGAAGTAGGAGTAGGGGTGCGCGGGCTGTTTATTCTCAGGAGAAGCATATCAATGCTTTACCATGAGGTATGACACTGACTGAGGGCTCCAAATGCTGTAGAAGTCCCTGGCTTACGAACATTCAGTTGAGAACTTTCACAGATACAAGTGGACCTCTCATTACCAACATTTGTAGCTGTAAAAAAATTGTGGAGTAGCTCACGTGTCTGTCAGACATTATCACAGCCGTGCAGCTGTCTGCTTACTGTACAATGCAATAGTGTACAGTAGTACAGTGCTCAATCAGAGCACAGGATGTCTGGAAGCAAAAGGAAAAGCAGTGGTGATATGGAGAGGACTGCTAGGAAGCTCAAAGAAATACATATCGTATATTTGTGTTAAAGGTATGTAAGACTCATATTTTGGACTTAGAAACAAATATGACTGATGAACATTCTCCTGGAATGGAACTTGTTGGTAAGTCAGGGACTTACTGTATGCACCTTTTATCATACTGAAAAGTTGAATTCTTATAATGAATGAGTTTGAATTTCATCAGATGCTTTTTCTACCTTTACTGATAGGATCATATGGGTTTTCTCTTTTATTCTCTTAATATGGAAAATTATACTGCTTTCCAAACACCAAACTGACCTTGTATTCCTGGAATAAACCCATTGCTTGATTTGACTTTGCCAACATTTTGTTAAATATTTCTGCATCTTTGTTTATGAAAGATTGATTATACCTTTTTTTCTCATCATTTTGGGCAGATTTTGGCATCAGGGTTACTACACAATATTTAAATCTGCTTTGCTTACATTAACCATACATAATTTAAATATAGGCACAGACTGAAAGACAGAAGTAATGTCTTAATATTGATGATAGGCTGTACTATAGGGGAAATCATTGTGGTCTAAAAGAGAAAAGAAGCAGAATAAACAAGGAAGAGGCAGAGGAAGAAGGCTGAGTTGACAGCAAGCTACAGTGCTAAAGTGTCCCATTCCCCCTACTACTATGGTTGAACTCTCATTCCAAAAGTGACTGTCACCCCAAAAGTTTCTCTCTCACTAGATTTTTAGGTGTCAAAATTTTTTTCCAATTACAATAGGGGCTACTTGAAAAACAGATTATTTTCAGGAATTAAATTTAGAAGCCTGTTGAAACTGAGGCATATTGAATATGGTTCGATGGGATTTTAGGGGTGACTGGGAGAAATTCACCACATTCAGAGCCTGCTGTACATGTGAGGTGCCCCTTGGGGCTGGACACCGGTGGGTAGTGACAGATGAAGATATGGCCCTAACTTTAAGGAGCTTGGAGTCTGTCAGGGGTCAGGCAAGAGTTAGAAATCCCAAGAAAAAGGGATGCAGCCTGGTACTGGACTGGGGGTGATATGGAGTGGCCAGGGTCCAGATGCAAGGCTGTGTAGACCAAAAAATTGAGTGCCAGTAGGGTCAACTGAAGCCTCCTGAGCTGGAGAAAGTCTAAGGGACTTTGTCTGTCTTCTGGTCCACCTTGCTTTTCTGACACCTGTGGGATAGGCTTCTGAGTCCAGGCTGTTGCATACAGAAACACAACAACTCACTTGGCAGTTACCAAGGTAACCATACTATCATGTACATAGCAGAGCAAAATTTTTTAATCAGGGCCAACTTTGGAGTAACTTCTTTTTGGGTTAGCAAGGTATGTGTTTGTGGTGACAACATTGGTCAATACCAATGCACTCATCCAAGTTTTGAGGCTCTTAAGTCTCCCTATTTGATTTAGGGTGGCCAAGTACATAGGGGTAGATCAAGCTCCAGGATGGCAAGCAGGGGCCATCTACTTAGGGGAAGGGCCTCTTTGGAGAAATGAAGAATTCGTGTTGTCTATGCTAGTCATTCCCTTTCCAGAATCTGGATCCTATCCTTAGACTTGCAAGATAATAGACTACAAGAATCTCCCACATCAGGCTAACCCCTGCCACTGCACTCTGTGCTACAAGCACAATTACAGTCTTCTTTGCATCTTCTCCACTGGAATGCTACCGCCACTCAAGGCGGTATCCCCACCAGGACATTCAAACACTAGCTGGAGTACATTCATGTACTGGCACATAAGACAGCAACTGTTGAATTTGGTAGAGGGTCTCTTTGAAAGTTTCCAGTTAGATTCCCAAGACACAGCCAAAAGCCCAAGAAAACTGTAGTCAAAAAGCCTGCTTCAATGTCTCCCAATCTCGCTTCTTAAAACCTGTGTGTCTTGGAGAGTTTTAAATCCTAGACTCACTTTCCCCACTGTAAAATGCAACTCAGAATCCTCACTTCACAGGCCTTGAGAGGATTCATAGGAAAACCTATGTCAAGGGGCCAGAGAGATTCTGTACAAGCATAAGGTGACAATTGTGATAGAGAGGGAAAGAACCTACTCATGAAGGTTACATGGCAGGTCCAGGACTCCGTGTTCTACTAGAAGGGTTGTTTCCTGGGGGGCCTGGATGTCATTTTTGTTTTTTAGGGATTTTTTTTGTACTGAGTACCTATTGATTTATATTAATAATTTGCTCATTAAAGAGTGTGTGTTCTTTCAGGACACAAGTCCAAGAGTCAATAGAAATTAGGAAATTCTCGTTTCATGCTAAAATTTAATTTATGATGAATTTGTTTTTAAGTGTGGGGATTTTCTTTCCTTGATTTTCACATGACTTTGTAATAGGAGCAGTTGCACAGGCTCATCAAAAATAGAAGCTGGCTGACGGAGTAGGATGTTCAGTGTAAATATTTAGTACTGGGGGCTGGCAGCTTTTAAATTTGCATCTTGATCTAAATGTATCTGCTGATTTCCCATCTGCTAATATTTTCCCATCTGCTAAATACCTGCTACCAGGGGAAGAGAACGTCTTTGTCATTCTGCCCCTGCTTGACCTCCATGTCCCCTCCACCTGAAGTTGGAAACAGTACCACGGTGTTCACAAGAGTACAGAGACACACATTTTCCACCCGGCAACTGTGCCGAGACGGAGAGCACCACGGCAGATAATTGGTTGAGCTGGGGATTTGTCTCTCCTTTAACATCAGCCCGGTGTCCTGCTGCCATGGAGCTAAAACTTTGGATGCAGCAGCTGTCCTGGGACCGAAGGCCAGCGCTAGAGAAGAGAGTCTGTTCGTTTGTCTGTCGTATATCCACAGCAAACACTAGAGCCCCAAAAGCTAAGATACTGCCCCAGCTCAGAGCATGCAGGCCACTGATCAGAAAGATGAAAGGCATCCAGGAGCAACAGCTGTGGCAGGAGGAAGCCAGCAGAGACGAGATCAGGCGCGTTCATGGTGGTATGGCTGTAGGCAAAGCCAGCGGGGAGACTGCTCCTAGCCCAGCCTCTGCATCATCCACTGAGCACCCCTGCTCAGGGGACAGTTTGGGATTTTGCTTTGGTGGCCAGGAAAGGCCTGGAGCCTTCTTCTCAGGGACCCCTCTTCAATATCGAAACCAGAGGTCCTGTGGAACATCATGCTGGCACCAGCCGATGGGCCTGGTGCACATTCCGGCTCTCAGTGGAGCGATGTGAGTTAATGAACTTGTGCCATCCTATGTGCATCACATTCACCAGGATAAGCTGCTCCTTCCTCACTATTAAATGTTCAAGAAGCGTTCAAGAGCACCTAGCAGTTCCCCTTTGAGGGAATATGGCTCTTGTGCTGCCTTAAGTTCCTTGTGGGAATGCTGCTCTCCAGTGTCCTGCCGGATGAGCCTGCTGACAGACCCCAGAACAAAGGACAAAGTGGACCCAATGAGCAAGAATTACATGTCATGCTTAAAATCAAGGCTGTCCCCTGAGAAGGCAACCACATAGACACTTGATTGATGGTGGCAAATAATTATTCGCAGTGTTGCTGTGAGCCTGCCTTCGTAGAGAGCCAGAGATGAATAAAATATATGAGAGCACATCAAAATATAGTGCAAGGACAACATATACAAACAGTACATTAAGCATTATGGAAGACAATAAAGAGAACTGGAAAAGCAGATCTGAGTTAGCAGCTGGGTTCTGAGTCCACATGCGTCCGTGCTAACAGCAAGCAGCCCACAGGCTTCTTCTGTGGCCCTGTGGTCCTCGGAATATTTCACTCTTTGGAAAATGTGAGCAGATTTCTTTCCACTGGCTCCTCCTTTCTAAAGCACATATTCCTAGTACCCAGCAGAGCCGTGGTGCTCCTGCCGCCAGGACCTGAGTTTCCCCCTGCGCAGAGTGCAGTGTCAACAGAAATGCTACAGTGACATTTCTCTCTCTCTCAATTACTTGTAGGCTTCTTGCTGCCCATATAAAATACATATTGTGCTCCAGCGAGATCCACCGTTCTGAGGTCAGCGGGAACTCATTGTCCTTTTGCTTTAGAACAAGACAATAGTGACATCTGTAAGATTTGCTGTAAATAATCCAAGTAGTACAGGTACAGAGCAAGGGCCAGGGGAGGGAAAGAATGGGACAGAAGAGGAGGGATGAGATGGGGAGGAGGCGGGAGGGATGAGAACAATAGTGAGGAATTTACTATTAAATTACTTTTACTCATTTAGAGTTCAAAAGCCTAGGGAAGGCTTCACTGTGTGGTTTGTGTCATTTAAGGGTGTAATAAGTATTTGGCAAATATCTACAAGACAATACCGAGCTTTTTTGCCACCGGTGCAGAATGCTCCTGAGAAGAATCACACCACAGGGACCTAGGTGGAGCTCCCTGTGCCTGGTTCCCCAGCAGAGGCACACACATGGAATTTGGGCACATGGTCTCGAATTCTAATTGGGATGGCAGAAGTCTATGAGTCTGATTAAGTGCGACGGAGTCATTTACTTGACAGTTCTAATCAATAAGTTAAAATAGGGTGGGGGTGGGGGATCACCCTGCACAAAGATCTGAGGAGCAGGGAGGCCTGGTGGGCGTTGGTGTTGCCCAGACGGCTGGCCTTTTAAGTCAGCCTGTGAGAAAATCAAAAGTGTGTTTGACAACTAGTCAGGGAGAAGCTCTTCTCCGAAGGAGAGATTTTTCATGGAAAAGAAAATTTGGCGACAGGCAGGGGACTGTGCCTTGGATGACAAATGAGGGTGAGAAATTCTAGTGGAGGCTCCCAGAAGTCCCACTCGCCTTTTTTTTCTCCACTTGAGTAGGACGCAAAGACTGAACCCATGTTTATGTGCACATGTGTGCATAAGGATAGTGTGTTTGTGCATGTGTGCACATGTGTATGTGAAAGAGGTATGGAAAGCATTTCTGCGGATGCTTGTGTCTCCCTGTGGATAAGAGACAGTGTAAGAACTTACGTGCATTTGTGCACGCGTGTGTAGGAGAGATGGATGGCATGTCTGATATATGAGTGTACCTGTGTGTGTGTGCCTGAGTAGCAGGGTAGGCTGAGCACATGTCTGTGTGTCTCTGTGTGTGTGTGTCCCAACCCTTGTTTTGTCATAGGGGATGGTGAGCACTGTTTAAGGACATTGCTTCTGCCGTGCCCAGAGCTGCAGCCTTCCTAAAGTCTCAGGCAAATGCTGACTCCGACACTGGCCCAGCATTGAATTCTTTGCCGCTCAGGACTTTTTACCCTTAAAGACAAAATTTCCTCAGCCTGTACCTTTTCCCTTCGGTCATATCCAGAAAAGTGAGCATGTGATTTCAATTTGAAATTAAAAGTCATGTCTGAATAACAGAACTGCATTCTCATTTCCTAATACCCTGGTTTTTACTACTTTGCATTCAACTGTGAAAAGTCTTTTAAAACTCGGAACAGCAGTAAAACTTGAATGAATTTTTGACCCATTATTGCATAGCGGGTGCGCCTTCCAAGTTGGAGAGACTGCCAAGTTCTCACCACCTAATATTTCCACTTTAATTGTGCCACTTGAGAAATTTACGTGCCTCAAAATATGGCATGAATCTTACGCTTATTGCAGTATCATTAGCAGCAACATTTAAGCAACATCTGTGTGCTATAGAACTAATTGAAGTAGCAGAAGTGGCAGCTGTAAATCCACAGGAAGATGGCAGTTTGTACCCGGCACTGCTGAGTTAGCTACTAACTGTCAGCCTGTTCCCGCAATCTGCTCTCGAGTACCACGGTACAGGCACACAATGTCCAAAAAAATACAGCGAGAAGGCTAATGATCCTATTAACCACTTTGCTGCACCAATTTGGCTGTTTTTCCAGTTTCCTTGTTGAATTTCATTATAAATTTCGCCATTCCTGTAAAAAGTCCAGTGTGAGATGTGTGTCTGACTTTAAATTACTTACCTGAGCTGAGAAATGCTCTTCTGGCCAGACCAAACCAAGGATTGATTTTTTTGTTATTTAATAATTCTACCCACTCTACCCCTCCTTCACATTGCTTAAAAATTTTCAGCACACACATGTATGCAAAAAAAAAAAAAAAGGAAGAGAGACAACTTTTAAATCCCTTGTAATGTTGATATTTAAAGCAATGGCATTTTCTTCCCACAGACATAACATTTTCAATAATCAATACAAGATGGCAGCCATAATTTATTGCTGGTTGGGAGTGGAGGAAGTGGGCAGTGGCTGCTGAGGTAGAAATGTGGTCAGGTTGCTTGAGGGCCTGGAGGCCTCTCCATTGACCAGGTTTACGAATCACAGCCACATACCGGTTTAGATCCAAAAGGCACTGATTGTTTCTCTTCCTTGAATATGAAGAAAAATGGTACCAATTGTCCACACAGTGGCAAGCTAAGTTGGGAGTGAGGAATGATCACTATTCACAGGCCTCTTCTTGTGGGGAAGAGAGGGCTTTGAAGCCTTCCCATTTATTCGGAATATTTCCTCCAATGGAGCACAACTGGAAAAAATATTTGACATCTCCTGTGAAACCCAGCTCCATTTTGCTTTTAACTCTGCTTTTGCTTGTTTTTTGTCTTGGCAGTGAGTGGATGCCTCTCCCTCTGTGCCTGGCCCGTAGACAAGGATGTAACTGGTATCTTTCGAAGCACTCAAGAGTGCTGGAAATACACAAAAGAAGGCCTCCTTCAATATATGATGACTGGTGTGTTTGCCAACAACCCGACTTCATTAGAAAATTGGCACGTCCACCCAGCTGCCATGTGACACGCCGTTAACTGTGGACATTTGTTGTCTTAATGCTCAAGTACTCAGGGACTCAACTGATAAGGGAAAAACTGTTTGGAATTTACTGAACCCCACGCTTAGGGTGGCACACCACCTCACGGTATTGAAAATCAATAGCCATGTGACCGCTGGAAGGTCGGAGGTCTCTAGAATTAACTTCCTAGTACTAAATTACGATCCCTTGCTTCTTGGTTTATTTTCTAACAATAATACATTTTAAGGGGGCCTGGTTAAAAACCACTTACGAAACACACAGTGAAACAACAGAATTGCTGGCAAACAGCTGCTGATTTCTCCCACCAGCTCAAAGAACATCAGGATGAAAGGTTGCTGAAAGCGCCACTGGTCTGCAGTTCGGCTTCTTTTTCTTTCTTTCTTTTTTTCCTTATCTACTTTTTTGATGTGGTGTTTTAATCTTGATATTAAAAGTAAAAGCTGGTTTGAAAACGGTCCATTTCTGGACAGTTCAAAATGATGCCAAAATAACACAGCCCAATAATGACACGGGTGCTACAGCTGCTCTAGGATGTTATAGCCACAGCGCAGAGTGTAGACAGAGGGAGGAAAATGCTCCTGGTGTTTCATTTCTGTTGAAAAATAAGCTCCTGCACCTCACTGTGTAGCATCCCTTTCTTTGGAGGTAACTTCTGAAATTGTTTAACCATCTCTTCATCTTTATGCTAAAAAAAATTATTTAGGTGCCTAATAACAGACCCCTGGGCTCTATGTACTGCTAGCATACTAAAAATGAAACTGAGATATTAAAATATTTAATGTGTTTAAAAACAAAAGCCATTGACAAGTAACAAATGTTTAGTAAAAAAAACCCTTAAATTTGCCAAAAAAAGATTAGTAAAAGTGGCATTGTTTTCTGTTTATGCAAATCTTAATACAATACTTGCCTTAAGAGAGGAAGCTAGATGATAGCTAGATTATAGAGGCAGCCTCTTCACACAAACTGTGTGATTCCTTTTTTGTTTTTTTAACTGATGCATGTGAGGTTCTGACCTCACAAAGACATGTAGTTGGTACAGCAGTGAGTGTTTCGACAATAAGGAAATCATAGATATTCTCTGGCTCCACTCCCAACCTAAAAATTGGGAGCCAGCTGCAGCACAGCAGCTGAAACCCACGGGCAGCTTCTCTGTCCCACAAAACTCCAGGGCTGGAAAGGGGTTGTTATTGTTACCCATGTGTGAGTTTTAAATTCCACACACTGATCACTTAGAAACACTGATTCACTGGCATAGAAATCTTCTAAATACTAACACATTACATGATAGATATTTAAAAAACAAACACACACATTTGTTAGTATCACCAGTCTCAGTCGAAGTCATTAAGTATTAGGAAGGTATAACTATAGTGGCAGATATAAATTTTCCAAATTTCTAATTTTGCTCCAAAATATAATTTTTTTTTTTTAATTTCTGGAAACAAAGACTGTCAGTTAGTCTCCTTAAAGGGACTGGTTCACTTCAGTTTTGAGAAAATATCCACAAGTACAAATTGTAGTAACCACTATGATCCTTTCCTGTGGAAGCTGTCAAAGTCTCTGGCTGTCTGGACTGGTTCTGAGCCCATCCCGAGTAGCAGTGTCCCCCACTTTACCCATTCCTGCAGGGGCTCTCCCTGAAAATCCTGCCTCTCACCTGAATGTCTCTGAATCCTTGGGAATGGGTGATTTTTCTACTCAGGTCAGTTGTGTTATGTTCTGTTTTCGTGTAGGTGCTACCTGGACTCGGCCAAATCTGCCCCTCAGAACTCACTCCTAGGTGAGGGATCCCAGAGCCAAAGCCCTTGTGAAGTAGGGTTGAGCTCACTCTTGCCACCTGAGGCATCTGGTCCTACAAGAGAAGCAGCAAGTGACCAGGAGCAGGCTGTGCTTGAACACAGCAGAGAGTGATCGGACTGGCACTGGGGGTGGCCACAGAGCTCCTCAACAAGGCCCCAGGCTCCTCCCGGGGTGGTCAGGCCATGGCTATGCCTATTGCTCATGGTCATCCTCTGCCTCTGGTGGTTCCTGGGTCTAGAGAGGGGACATCTCAGATGCTGCTGCAGCCTGAATCCCTGGCCACTTGGCTTCTGGGCCAGGAAAAATCCCTCACACAAAAGTAGCTCAAGATGGTTCAGGTGAACACTCCTGGAGTCACCTACCATACATGGAAGCTGACTAGGAATAGATACATATCTGTCCTCAACTAAGGTCTCAAACTGGCTTGAATTGTTTCAAAGTGTGGAATTTTTGATACAAAGAAGAAAAATATGTCTATTGTACATATTGTGAAGTCATATAAGTGCACCTCAACATCTGGAATAATATTCTGCCTGGTCTGCCTGAGCTACCCTGACACTCCACTTTCCAGCTGTGCCCCTGATGAACAGCTCACATTTTATCACCCCTTTACCTTTTAAAAGGTTTATCATGTATATGTGTAGGTACACTGCATGTATTCATTCATTTATTTAAATGGATTATATAGCCCATAAGGCTTGCTTGGGAGAACTATAAAATGAATTTACTGTCATACACAATCTCCTGCGGGTTGCTTTATCTACTCATTATATTTTTCAGCTTCAGCCAGGGATAGCATATAGGTCTAGTTACTCATTTTCACTACTGTATGATATTTCGTCATGTGAACATGACATGTAATCATTCATTTTCCTCTAGATGGATGTGTGACTTGATTACCACCTTTGCTCTCACAAACGGTCATGCTGTGACTGGCACCTCTCTGGCCTGGATTCCATATATAGCCAGTTTTCCAAGGGCAATGTGCTCTGGAGGGAAATAGCTAGCTGTGAGGATGCACATGTTCAGCACTGCAGGATAACACCAAGGGACAGTCCAGAGACATTGGCCTCAGATTATGCTTCCTTTTCAGTATTTTATAGATGTTTTCTTTTTCACTTCTTGGGTCGTTTAATAGTTGGTTCTAAGCATACGTGGACATTTGTGAGTGATTCTAGACTTGACTCTCCAATAATCAGGCAGGAATGTTCTTATCCAGTGGATCAATCCAGGATCTGAGAAGGCCTCAGATCAAATCTAGGCTTCTTGACAAAAAAAGTGAGTGATTTGGAGAGAAGCACTTTATATTTCTTGTGGGGAGAAAGCCAACATTAGATAAGGTGTTGAGAGGATCATAGGTGCCAATACGCGTCGTGGTACAGGTCAGTTCTGTGGGTAGTGTTGCTTGTTTGGTAAAACCCTTGTTGAAGAAGCCTGTGAGAGAGATGTCTCCATGGTACAGATGTCTCCATGGTACAATGTGGAAGCAGCATGACTGGACAGACCCGGCAGCCGGTCTGTAGGAGGGGCCCAGACTCTCTGTATAGCATCAGCACGAAGAGGAGACAGCATTAAACCAAAAAGTACACTAAGGCCCCCAGGTGCTGGATGCCACCCAAGTGGTCCTTCTTGGGGATGACTGACAGAACGCTGGGCACTTCGTTCCTTTCTGGATTGTTTTTAGTAAATTGAAAATGACCTTCAGAAATGTCCTCTTACACTTGGTTTGTCTGGATCATTTTCCTGCAGGGTTGGGTCTGAGTGTTCGAACGGCCACCAGTGTGTGACTTGAGCTTTGATTTCCCAAAGCCTGGACATGTCCTGCTGGCAGCGGCCAGTCAGCTCTCTCAGATAGCTCCCTGGCTGGGCATCACCTGCAGAATTCCTGGCCACTGCCCTGTCTTGCAGTTACTTCTGGCCCAGGAGGTGGCTCTACTAACTGGCTGCCATGTTTTCAGTTATGAGAAGAGCTTCCCAGGGAGTTCTTCACATAATCATCATCTTGATCTTTAATATAAATATTGTCACCGTGGTTTAAAGAGAGATTAATGGTTTGCTGACAGCTCCATACATCCCAAGGAAGTAATGCCCTAAAGAACATAAACTAGTCTCTCTTTTTACAGTACTACCAGAGGAAAAGCTGGTGGATGTACAGCTAGGTCTGGGGACAAGCAGAGTCCAAGTCTCAGAGTGGGTTATCTTTTCTGAGAAACTTACAAACTAAGAATGATCTGGACACCCGCTGCCTCCACCACTCCTGCCCAACGCAGGCAAGCACCTGACCACTGAGCTACATCCTGTACTTTTCCTTTCATGAGAAACTACTCCCACCCGCCCTGCACTAAGTGCCTACAGTCTCGCTTTACCCTCTACAGAAATACAAGGCTCTAGTTGCTCCATTTCAGAGAAGTGTGAATCATGGCTAGAACAGGTCTGTAGAGCCGTGGTCAGCCAGGTAATGTTTGAAGCTAAATCTAGGGGCAATCTCTCCTGGTCCCTTCCTTCCCTAGCCATGACTACTTGGGGTCTGCTGATGCCCTCATGGTTTGGAGTCCTTCCCCATTATCCCAACAGGCTCAGAGCTCATTCCCCTCTGGCCTAGAGTCTTAAGTCATCTCTACTAGTAAGGTGCTGGGATAGTGAGGTGTCAGCCCAGCTAAGTCCCTCTTCCTGTACCTGGGCTGCCAGCCCCAGGGCTTCACGACAAGTATCTTGTTTCTGCCATTGTCCCCAGAAACTGCACCCACATTTCCTTGCTGCAGCCAGGCCCGCCACTCTATCAGGAATACAGTGCAAGTGTCAATACCGGGAGGACTGGGCAATTAGATTCCACATCTGAATTTCTTATATTTTCAAAGTATTCTACACTAATTAGTTAGTTCTGTTAGCTCTAAGGATTAGTAGCTACTCTAACAAGACATACGACATTAAGTGACTTACCTAATTATGTAAAACACGGGGACGTGAGAGAAGACAAGCTTCCCTAGAGCGGGGCTCAGGCCTGCGCTGCCTGCTACGGCATCTACCGGGCTTCTGTTCTTCTGGGTCCCCCAGTGGGTGGGGTACCCAACACTAAGAAGGGGCTAGGAGAGTGTACCCACCTTGGGGGCCCAGATCTGCCCTTCTCTGTTAGGATCATAGGCATTCCCACCAAAAGTATCTGGATACCATAGCCAACTGAGAAGAGAACAAGCTCCAGGGCAGTAAGCTGGAAGAGCCACAGGTCTTTGCAGGCCTCGAGGGCTCCTACCACATGTGGTCAGGGAGTTGGCCCCATAGCCTCTCCTCCAACCTGGGACACAGGGCTGATGACTGCCAGGAACTGTCTTCTCATTGGCCATCATCTAAGACTTCACCAAGGACTGAATACACGTTCTGTCCTTCTGCCTCCTGCCCGTCATCACCACCCATGCCCCCCTCTGCTCTTTCTAAAGACATCAGGCACCCTGTTTACTTACAGTGTCCTTTGCCCTGCCAGCTCCAACAGGAGCAGCTCAATTCCCACCTCCTCCAGGAAGCCCCTCTTGATTTCCTACTTCATCTCTCCTCCCATGACTATCCCTACTCAGAGACTTCAAAACCCAGAGTTGATACTGATTTACATCAATATTCCCCAGCACTTCTTTTTACAGTCTGGTGGCTTCTCCATCTCATGATTGCACATGGGTTGATCTCATGTGGAGGGGAAGGGCTGGCAAAACAAGTGCCACCTATAATGGGTTTTCTTAGAGTGTCAGGAGCCTCTCCTCTTCATCAGGTACAAATGTTGTGTTGGTATGCTTGCAAACATATTTCCATTGCAAAAATTAGAGTATACAGGTAAGCACAAAAATACGGTGAGTCGCAGTTTCCTCATGCTAAGATAGTCAAAGCAGCCCCTGGTGCTAGAGATGGTCTTTCTAAAATACGACACAATATAGACATGCATGGTTTTAAAACAGACTCATGGATCATATTTTCAAGGTGATAACGCCTATTTTCTTTCTTATAAAAGTCACACACACTACAACATACACTGACATGTGTACACACATATGCCAAAGCAATTCTCTCCCAAATCTTTCTGCTAAGATTTCTCCATATAAAATTTTTGATGATTTCTCCTACAGTTTTGCAGGCAAGACACAACTAAAATTATTGTTTTACAAAACAACATTGACCATACTGATGTTTTATCACCTGTCTTTATTACTGAGCAGTGAGTCCCGACTGCTCTCCCATGTCAGTAGTGCACATCTATTTCTCCTTTCACAGGCCAAATTGTTCTACACTGAATGGATCTACCGGCATGCACTCAGTCCCACATCTATAGGACACTGTGCTACTTCCTTCTTGTCATCAACGTAGGCAGCGGTGCTACTGACACCCCTGTAACAGTAGCCTTTCATATTCATGTAAATATCTCTGCAGGAAGACTCCAAAAAGTGGAATGGTTTGGGCAAGTGGCAGAGGCATTTGACACCTTCATAAATATTGTCTAACTGCCCTAGCAAAACATGCCTGTGTTCCCACCAGTGCCACACACAAAGAATTAAAGATTGTTTGCATTTTCAAGCTAGACTGCAATAAAATGCTGCCTCCTACTCTAAGTTGAAATGTTGTGATCACTAGTGAGGAGGCAGCTCTTACGTGGGACCGCTTCAGGTACAGTAATCACTGTCAGTTTCACTTGTGCTTTTCCTATATGCTCTTTCCAGAGCCTTGTGGTGGCTGATTTGTACAGTACCTTCTCCTGTATGAATGATCTGCCAATGTTTTGCTTGTCTTCTGGGTAGCTTGTCCTTTTATTGCTTTGCAGAAGCTTTTTACATATGATGGATGCAATCTCTTTGTTTTAGATACTGCCAGTGCTTCATCCCAGTGTATCTCTTGTCTTTTGTTCCTAATACTTCCATGTGGCCAAATAAGTCAATCTTTTCTTCCATGGCTTCTGAGTTCTTACCTTGTCCTGAGATGCTTGTGTCTCCCTAGCATAGCTGCATTTCCCTATATTTTCATCTTATACAATAACAAATTTTAAAAAAGCTCTCTAAAGTCCCTGAAATTGTGTTATTTTTCAAGGAGCTTGGTTGGCTGCCCTGACACCATTAGATAATCTGCTTCACCATTGCACTGAACGCCATATTTATCATATTCTAAATTTCCATGTAAAGGTGGCTATTTCTGAACTTGGCATTTAGCTCCATTGATTTCTTGTCTGTGTCTGCTGCTTTATTTATAGTGACTTTAAGATTCATTTTATGTCACTATATTAAAAAGACACCTAGCTGTTTAGAGTAGATATGTCATCCGTGATAGCCACAGAACTAGGCCAGATTGGTGGGACTTGCTTTTAGTGGTTGCTTTTTAAAAATCTGACTCATAAATGTCTTTAGGGGTCATTGTCAAAGAAGTCACCAGAATATTCTGGTGTCTGCGGAACGGGCACATCTCTACTTACGTCACCACTGTGAGCAGCAACACTCACTGCAGGTCGTCAAACCTACTTGTGACCCTTCAGACCTATTTCCAGTGTGCACCACGGTCCCACAGACCTCCGTTATGAACAGCTTCTGACCCAGAAAAGAGGAGAACTTGCTCCCCCACCCTCAGGGACAGCTATGGCTGTTGAGATAGTCGAACTCAAGCTGCAGTGGAGCTGCATGTCCTTGTCAATGTCCCTGTCTCTCCTTCTTGTTTCTTACATGGCCACAATCATGCAGGGCAGCTGCTTGTCTTCTCTTCCTGCACGGCCGAACAGGTCACCAAGTGTTCCGTGGCCAGCAAGAGGGGATTGGAACCTAGACTTGTCCAACTCTGAAATCTGACTTGTAATTCACTAACACCATCTGAGTGCACAGTGCATGCTGGTCAGGCAGTGCCCATGCTGGCTCCCTGGGGCCTGGCTGGCAATGGCCTTCCTATGGCACCCTGGACATTCCCATGATGCAGAGATGATGCCCACAAGAGTGTCCTGGGGCATTCAGGACATTCAAGCCTGTTCGCCACAAGGTCTGTGAACAGTCTTAAAACAACAGAGATGCATTCTCTCCCAGTTCTGGAAGGCAGAAATCCAAAATCAAGGTGTCTGCAGGGCCATGCTCCTCTCGAAGGCTCTGGGGGAGAGCTTTCCTTGTCTCTTTGAGCTTCTGGTTGCTTCACATCCTCCTTGACGTGAGGCCACAGCACTCCCATCTCTGTCTCTGTCTTCACATTCAAAGCCTATACAGTGAATACAAGCTGGGGCGGGGTGCAAGCCAGAGGCCCCGTGTAGGGAGTGGAAGTTCTGGGGAGCCCTCCTGGTAGAGAAGGTAGGAGAGGTGCCTCACAGCCAGAAATGTACAGGCTTGCAGCACCAAGCAGGCTCCGGCCCAGGACATGACAAGCTTCTATCCTTTCCTTGTGAAAATCTGTTCATCTACATCTGAGACCAATTTGCTAGAAAGTACAGAATACCTGTCACATTGTTTCCTAGCACAGAAGTTGGATGTTTGCATGGAAAAGTACAGACAGCTACATACTTCTTGGTGTTGTAATATTTAGAAGTGTCATTCTGCATCTCAAAGAAGAGGCAGCTTTAAATAAATGAGTGTTCTCTGCTTGGCACAAGTCCCCGGCCTGGAAACTGAGTGAGAGCAGACTGCGTCTTTCCTGCGGGTGAGCAGAGCTGCCTGCGTGGCTTTCTCAACGATACACTCAAGTTCAAGGCCAAGGTTGCTGACCCATGTGTATCTCAACCTTTGCATTTAATTCACATGGGGTGGGGGCTGCTCAGATGTTAGTGTGTTTGGGAATTGGGTCATGCAGTACCTATGGTCAGAGGTTCCAAACTTTGACCTGCAATCACACACATGCCCACTCTGGAGGGACGAAAGGGGTTGTGCTTTTTTGGGCTGCCCACCAGGGGTGGGACCAGCTTCCTACTTGCTGGCTAGGTCCTGTGGCACACATGGAATGTAAAAGTCTCCACAGAGCCAAGTTAGGCAGGTTAAGGAGAGGGCAAGTGTTTCCCTCTTCTTAGGGAGAGAAGAGAGATATAGCAACAGCTGGATGCAGCACTGAGGTTTTCTGTGCTACTAACAGACTTAATTTTTTTTATTGGTACATATTTGCCATACATAATGATCACATTCATCATAGGGAATTTGTACCTTATATAATATATCTTAATTATTTTTCCCCATTCCCCTCCCCTCTCTTCAACCCTACTTCCCCTGCCCATTTACAAAAAGCTTTGTTTACATTTTTCCCTTTCCATTTTTTTTCTAAATCCTTTTCCCCTTCCTTCCCTTCCTCCTGCCCCTTCCCTGGTTTCCCTTCCTATCTGAACATGTTCTTCCTACTTCCTGGTATCTGTCCTCCATTTTGATCCTTATTTACCCTTAGGGCTTCTCACACAAGAGAATGCAATATTCAAGCATGTGTGTCCAATTTATTTCACTTAGAATTATGGTCTTGAGATGTATTCATTTACCTAAAAATTTTGCAAGTTTATTTTTCATTATTGTGGAGTATTACTCCATTGTATATACACATTTTCTGTATCCACTTATTTATTGATGGGCACATGAACTGTTTCCAAGATTTAACTATTTTAAATTGTGTTGCTTATACATGGGTGTGAATATACCAGTGTGGTATGATGCTTTTAACTCCTTTAGGAAGATACCAAGAAGGGGTCTCACTATGTAATGAAGGCTGGCCTTGAATTTGCTTATGTAGCCCAGTCTGGCCTTGAACTCATCGTGATCCTCTTGCCTCAGCCTTCTGAGTGCTGGGATTACATGTGCATGCTATCACATGTGGCCTGATATTGAACATTTTTCCATGTATTTATTTGCTGTTTGTGCTTCTTTATCATTTCAAATGCCCATTTTTGGATTGGGTCTTTAAATTTGGGGGGTCTATTGTTTTTGACTTCTTTACATATTCTAGGTATTAGTCCTTTGAGGAATAGCTGGTAAAAAATGTTTTCCCATTTTGCGGGTTGTTTTTACTCTGCTTGTGGTTTCTTTTGCTGTGCAAAAGCTTTTTAATTTGCTGTGATCCAAGTTGTTGATTCTTCATAATATTTCCTGTGTGCTGGGGTTTTGTTCATAGCCTCTGCCTATACCTATGTCCTCAAGAGTTTTATCCAGTGGTGGTGAACCTATGGCATGCATGCTGGGGCAGGTTGTTTATATCACTGAAAGCTCTAAAAGGTTCACCGTCACTGCTTTTACCTGTTCTATCTTCCCTCAGATTAAACATTTTTGTTTCAATATTTAGATCTTTGATTCCTTTCAATTTTAGTTTTTTAATAGACTTAAAATAGTGTTATATTAAATATAACTTGATCTCATAAAATTACATATACTGTAGTTTATTTCAACTAAATTACAGCTATTTATACCAATCACTCTCTTAAGCTATGGACCACTAGGCTGCTCATGCTGCTGCCTGTTGCCTCCTGTAGGCCAACAAGCATTGTGTAGACACGTGCTAGGGACGTGTGTGGTGACTCCCAGATGCAGATGCGTGCATATGTCAGGAAAGCTCTTGTCCAGGTGGCCCATAACTGGCACATGGGCTGCACCTCCATTTCTGAGAACAGCAGCAGAATTAAGGCTGGGTCTATGAGGTGGATGTCATATCTCCTACAGGTGAAAGCTTCATTTTTAGACTATCAAGGGGGAGTAGGAGAAAACACTTCCTAACCTTTTCAGATACAACTATGGCCCCACTACCTAAAATCTGAGCTTTCTTCATGGCTTCTTATACCTCGGTGGCTTTGAGTATAGTAGAAACCTGTGGATCTTGTCCTTTTCGCTCATCAGATGTACATCTCCACTCTTCCAGGCCTGAGGTGTTGGTGAAGACAGGTATCCTCTTCTTCATGTTCTCAGCTCCAGAGGCTCTGGGAGGAGGCCCTGAGGTAGGACCAAGCTCCAGAGGACGTGTGAGGGTAAACCTATACAAACAGGAGCCACTGGATCATGTGTGACCTCACACACTGTCCTTAGGCCAGCAGTGTAGCACTGGACCAGGGCTGGTTGGCCAGTGCATTATGTAACACTCATCCACACCTCAAACCACTTCCAGAAATAAGTTATTAGATGAAATGAAGGTGGGGAGTGAGCTTTGAATTCATCCCAAACACACACCATCATTCTGAAATTCTTAACAGAAGCGTGTTAATAATAATAGCATAATAATGCGAATATGCAAGAAGATATATAAGAACCAGCTTTTCTTCTGTTTCCTGAGTTTTTCTGCAGGCATATGCAGTCTCCACATTTTCTCTGGGCCTCACAGTGGCCACGTGGTGCCCAGTTGCTGATGTCCAGCTCTGAAAGCCCTAGGAAGCCCTGACAATGGAGGGCACTGGTGCTGGGGAGAAACTTCCATGTCTGCAGTGGCAAAAGGAGTCAGGCACAACCAGCAGGAGAGATGTGACAAAGAAGTACAGGATTGTGATGCACATACTTCACACACATGCGGATCACCTCTTCCTTCCTCCAGGAATGGAAACCCCACCACAGCCCTGTGCCAACACAATACAGAGATAAGGCAAATCTTTCTCAAGGCATTTCTGCAGCCCCATGAGATCAGCTGTGCACACTGCAGGTCTTCAGTTACAAAACCCTGAGGAAAATAGAGGCCTCTATCTGAAGCACTTGAACTGAGCACACATTACCAATGCCCAGACAGTGCTTTCTTCTCTGCAGTCTGGACATCAGCTTAAAAACATCCTTTGTGACACTGTCCTGACAGAACTGTCATCCTCAGGAGCACACATCCTCAGCTTTGTCCACCACTAGAGCTTTGGCGAGTTGATTACTTACAAGCCCATCACTTCAAAGATACACTATTTCACACACTTGTGACCTTTCTGATACATGAAAATGAACCAGTCTCTCTGCTCTTCAAATGGAGAGCTTGTCTGTTTGAGGAATACAAGATCTTCTACCAGCCTATTCTTTTCCCCACCAAAATAGTGGCTCAGACCCAATTGGCTGCCTACACAGACCCCTCCTGTGTGGCAGTTTGTGGTTGTGGACACTGTTTGGGAAGAGACAAGTGAGTATCCACTGGGTGTGGGGGCCTCATAGCATCACTCCTTCTCAACTTACTTTTCTTTGAAAAAAATTGAGATTCTTCTCTCCCCCTTCCTATGTAGTGTTCATACAATATAACATATATATATATAGTGTATAGGCACACAGACATGTTTAGCTAGGTATAAAAGAAAAATTGCAGTCCTCTTGTTCAGAGAGAGCTATTAGCAATGTACATACTAGACCCAGACATATCCAGACCCTTCTTTATAACCTCCTTCTGGACACTCACACGCTCACACACACACACACACACACACACACACACACACACAGGGAGAACACTTTACCTTGTCTTGCACTAGATTTCTTTCTTTACATTGTGTAGGGCAGATTATTTCTCACAGGAATGAAAATAGCCTAGTTACATACAATAGCCCAACAAACATGCTGGGTGGACTCACCTGGGCCCCTGCTGGTGTAATTAGGTTGACTCAATATCTGTAGAAAATGAACAACTTTGACAATACCCTCAGTCACTTTTTTTGCAGGCATACCTTGTAAAGATATCTTTGCTATTATTACTGTCTTCATTTCATGGGTATGACTTAGAGTTCTTAAAGGTTATAGGAAATCTCCTCTTTTGTTCTGTTTTTGTTTCACTTATAGTTCAGGCTGTCCTTGAACTCACTTTGTAGCCCATGCTGGCCACAAACTCACAGTGATCCTCTTGCCTCAGCCTCCCACGTGCTGAAATTATATGCATGCACCAACATGCCTGGCCTATTGCTCTCTCATCACTAAGGATTGAACCCAGGGTGTTCTACCACTGAGCTATATCCTTAGACCTTTTTGTTTTGAGACAGGGTCTCATTAAGTTGCCCAGGTGGGACTCAAACTTGAGATCTGCCTGCTTCAGCCTCTAGGTAGCTAGGTTGATAGACCACTCAGATCTCTGGGAATGTCTTGATAGTTCTAGCATTCTGCAAAGCAACCTGGGTCATCAAAAATTTACAGAGAGGAACACTGAAAATCTCCTTGAGCAGTAGGAATATTCTCCTTCCTCACTATCTTAGTGGCAGGACACAGCTGTTTCAGCACCTGGGTGCTCTCAGGGATTTGGGAATATGCTCCATCATCTAGGAGAAGGGAAGGTCCCAGCAGTTATGCCCTTGTAGGAGGGGATGAGCCTGCTTTGGGCTTTGATTCAGGGATCAGCACAGCAAGATAAGAATGAGAACACACCCATGTCACAGAGGTGACTAAAAGCTGATGAAAAGCAACAGGCCATCTGTGGGGCCCAACCCAGACCCCAACATTTTTTGTCTCTTCTACCATACTCAGTAGTATTAGTGGCTGATCAATACTTATACCCCTCTTTTTACCTGTCAGAATGGTCTGGGTTTACCACCATAGATGTTCTGTCGTTATAGCGTCTCACATAGTAAAAGCACCCTTGTGGGATTGGGACAAGCATGTCCATGTATCTTGCTTCTGAAACTGCCAGGAGATAGCCAATCAGGTATGAGATAGTTGGGTCAAGAAGCTTTGGGAATGGGTGTTCCTGAGAGCTGAATCCAGAATATTTTGGGCTCAGGGCTTCTCTTCCCTCCACTCACTCCTGAGGCTCCAAGTCTGGGAGTCCAGCCCTGCTTGCACTGGGTAGAAGGTCTTCTCTGGCAGGTGGAGGAGCCCCCAGTCCAGCCTCTTCTCAGCTCCAGCAAGAGGCCCAGGTGAAAAAGGGCATCTCAGGCCAGACCTCTGCACCTCACATCCAGGGTTACTGCTCAGTGTCCCTGGGGCTTTTCCCAAGATGGCACAAAATGGTGGCATAGAAGCCTGCCTGAGAATGCCCAGGCGCTAGCCATAGCCTGAATGCTGGAAAGGAATGTTTTAGAAAGTTTATTTGTACAAAGAGAGTTAGGCTTTTCACCTGTGCATTTAGAGTACAGGCTGGGTTTCAACACTTGTGAAAGAGCCTCTTCCCAGACTCTGGCCCATTCTAGGTTGCTGTGCCTACCCTGGGCCTACCCTGACCTTCACCATTTCCCATTTCAGGAAGCCACAGCAGGATAGCCTCCAACCATGCCCCGCTACTTCTTGGTGTGGTGTTGGCAGGAAGCCCTGGGAAGGGGCCGGGTAAGCTGGGCTTTGTTGGGGATGATGTTTGGTTCATCAGAAGTTACTGCTTGGTCACTGGGGTGGCCCATGGAGAAGGGACCCCTGCTTTCCCCTCCTGGTGCCTGTCATCTCAGGTAAACCCTCTGCTGAGCAGTGAGGATCAGGGCCTTAGGGGAGGTCACTATGTTGTCCAATCCAGCAAGCCACACCCTTGCAGGAAAGATCCCAGAGCACTCTCTGCAGTGTGGTGAGTGTGAAGAGGGAAAGGGGGATCAGGGTTTGGTCTTTAATGGGTGAATGACATTGGCATGGTCTTAAAAAAGCCACTGTGGATTGACATGGCGGCATATGTAATTCCAGCTGCTCTGGAGGCTGAGGAAGGGGAACTGCAAGTTTGAGGCCAGCCTGGGCAGTCTAGTGAGATCCTATCTCAAAGTAAAAAAATTTAATGAAAGGGCCGTGTATGTAGCTCAGTGATTGAGCCCTTGCCTAGCATGCCCAAGGCCCTGGGTTCCATCTCCAGTACTGAAAGAAAAAAAGCCCCATGTGCTGCAGGGAAGCTGGGGCTCTGCACCATCCCCAAACACACAGGAGCAGCTCAGCACTCACACCAATTACTTAAACTTTGATTCATTTAGCAAATGTTCCCCTACTACAGAGAAAACTTCTCAGGAGATGGAAAGGTGGCACTGCCATAATACAGACATGAAAAGCTTCAGGATGCGGAGAAAGGATTTCCCCAGCAGGGACCTGGGTTATGGTCAGTGAAGTGATGACCACGGTGAGGCCTTAGGCTGACAATGCTGATTCTCTCCCAATTAGCAGGAGCATTTTAGATCCCCCTTTGTGTGGACCCAAAGAGTGAGCAAAACCACCAGCAAGGGAAGCACCTTGTGGCAGTCCTGGTAGTGATGGGGGATATGCATTCAGCCTGGTGGGGCTCAGTGAGCCTGGGGCTCTCTGGTGGGAGGCTCTGGCTCAGTGATGGGGTTATACACTCAAGCATTGGTTTCTATCTGGAACACTCACAAGGCTTTCCCATACCTTAACTCTCTGTGGGAGCTGTTTAGCCCTCAAAGAAATACCCAGGAAAAGGGATCAGGAAGTGTGCAAAGCCTTATTTAGTGACAAGCCATCTGCTTGAAGTACACTCCTAGGGAGCCCTCCTTCAACAAGGGACAGGCTGGAGTAGAAACACTCCTTGTCTGTTAGAAAGGACTGGGCTGTGCAGCGACAGCAATGTTCCATTTCCAATTAAGCCCATCTCAGAGGTAGAGTGGACCACACATTCCCACAGAGACCCTGGGAGGTATCCTCGGGGCAGGGAACCCAGGGCCAAGTCCTCACCGTGGAAGATAGCCCGGCTGGACCGAACTTGGAGCCACATACCTGCTCACACATGGCCTGCCAAAAGTCTCACATGTGCATCCACTTCTTGTAGCTATGGCAACTAAAACATGCAAAAGCAACACTTTTTGCACAATATCACATGTTGCTTAATGTTTGGACACTGATATTTTCTCCAGCTGGGTTTTTCTTAATTTAAGTCAACAAATCAATCTGGAGAAACACATTGCTTGTGTTTAGGATCCAAACTAAAATGGGAAGACTTGGGGATGTGTGAGGTGTGTGTGCACTGGGGAGTGACTTGAGTCCCACTTAGACACAAGGAGAGAAGCAGGAAAGCTCCCCAGCCCATCTGGTCCCCTCCTGCCCCTCCTGCCTCATGCCAGGGCACCCGTCTCTTTGGTGAGAAGTCAGAACACACATACTACACAGACCTGCCTCAGATACTCAGATGCGCTTCACGGGACTAACTCAGACCTGGCAAAATAATTCCAGCCACTCTTTAGATGCTGTCTTGCTCTTTCTTCACCTCACTGCATCAGTTTGACAATGAAAATCTGGAAGTTCTGTGCTGCATCTTCAGGTCACAGTCAAAACAGGTTCCCTGTGAGGCCAAGCACCTTAGTCTACAAAATGTGCCTCACATACCACGTCCCCCACATGGTAGGGACTTCCAATAATCCCTAAAATGGCAGCCTGAAAATGGTATTTAATGGGATGGCCTTCTTTATTTCTCTCTTAGGCTCCCAAGAACATTGATACCATACTGTACAGGATCAATCTTAATTACCATCCATGTGGAATTTTTTCTTGTGGCTTTTTTCAATGAAAAAAACATTAATGAGAAACTTTAAAGGCTTGTTAACAGTGTCCTTTCATCAATCAAGGGTGCTGTCAGGCCAGGCTCTGCTGTCAATTTGCACCTCACTGCCCAGCATCCACTTCCTACTTTCTCATCCACTCCCGGTCCCCACCCCCACTACAGATCCTTGTTGGAGCTGCTATGGATGATGGAGGCCAGACGTTCCCCATCTGTCAGCAGCTGGAGCCACAGGGTCCTGAGGACTCTGGACGGCCGCCCTCAGTCACCTGGAGACAAGTCTGGACCTGCAGTTTCTCCAGGCTGGGGCCCTGGCTTTTGAGTAATACCTCCCCCTTATTTCATGCAGACAGACGGACAGACAGGTGCTGTTTGGCAGAGGCCTTCAGCAGAGTCCTGTGTATATCTGTGTCTTTCACACTGATAAATGAAGTGCACATGAAAATTCACTTTCTCTAATTCAAACTTTTAATCAAGCACCCATGAACAAGAAAGAAAAACCCAGGTGGCTGGAGGAAGGCTAAATAAATTTAAGCTACCACATGAGGGCCATCAAGTGCCCTCTGCAACCCTACTGCCACACATCAGCAAGAAAACACACACAAACAAGATATGTGGAAATCCGAATTTGTCCCACCGATAGGAAACTCGAGGTAAATGGTTTAGTTTCCCAACTAGATTTCTGTAAAAATCTTTAGAGTAAAAGAAACTCTCACTGTGTCTCACATTAAGTCAATTTATCTATCATTTCTGAATCCTCCTACATGCTGTTTGAAACTCAGCACAAAGATTTTTGGCAAGTTCCAGAGGGAAATGAACAATTTTCATGTGGGTTTAGCTGTGACTTCCTGCCTATTCTGATGGTGGTGAGGTCCCTGCTGGTAACACCTGCCCAGTTACAGCAATGGATACCACACAGACAAAGTGGGCAGGATGGGAGACAGATCTGGGGTTACAACAGAACCTGTGGGAGTTTCACCTGGTTGCAGAAATCTCCCTGAACAAGCCCCTTGAGATTGTCCCTGATCCCTCAAGGCTCCCACCAGTCACATATCAAGGAGGGTTCTAAGCAATCTGTATGCAGGTTTTTGTTTTTAGTCTGCACTTTTATAGGAAGTAAATTCTGGGTAACACTGGTTTTCACGAATGATCTAAGAAACAAAGTTAGATGGTTTCCATATGAACATACCTATGTTGAACATGCTTTGGCTCCTTCTGATGGCATTAGGGATTACTAGGCAGTAGTAGAGAGCCATGGGGTAAAGATTTATACTGGAAGAAACCCAGATGATTTGGATCTCTAGCACATGATAGAGCCAGTCAGAGTTGTTTAGGAAGTTGTCTGCTGTGCAGAAAGTGTCAAGAGTTAAAATTCCAATTAAGTTACCTAGAAGGTGAGCCACTGTTTCCTCTGAAAAGCCCACTTCCTACAACTGTTGATTCTGGAATTGCAAAAAACAACCACTCCTGCAGTTCTGCAAACTCTCTCATAAAAGCCTTCAGAGTTCCTGATTGGGTATCAGCCAATACCATTATAGCCACACGCGCACAATTATAGTTTTTCTTCTCTGGGTGTAAAGACTTAAGCTCTTTCATTTCATCACCTCACATGCCATGGAACACAGCGAAGTGGGTGAGGTTTACTTGCCTCGTGTCCCTAGTGGGAAGACAGGGAGAAAAACACCCCCCTCACCCCTGCAAAACAGCCTCCTGCCTGGCCAAGGGCATCTATTCCACTATAAGTGTGGTTCCCCAAGAACAAATATTGTTTCTGAGTCTTTCACTGCCTTAGTCTCTGGAAGTGGTGAGAACAGCGTGGCTGGCAGGAGCAGCAGCGGTTGTCATGCTGCGTGGGTCTCCACGTCAGCATTCAAATCACCACAGTGCTGGACAGGGAGACCCGGCTGGTGAGGGGCATGCTGGGCCAAGGCCAGAAAACACAGCTTTTTTGTTTCAACATATCTTTTATTTGGAAAATATTTTTGTATTTCTTTATGCCTTTCCTTTTCCTCTTTACTTTCACAAGCTGCGCTGCAACCTCGAGCCAAAGCGGCTCAAGGCAACCCGTGCTGGTGTTTCATGTCGGCCTCTGCAGAGCTTGTCCTCGGATCAGTACACAGCCACGGTGGCAAGGCCTGCTGCCTCTGTCAATGGCCACCTCAGGGCATCTGTCGAGCCTGTTATGACAGCGGCAAGGAAACCTTCAGAGATGAGAACAGAGGTGGTTTTTGTACTGCTCCAAGGGTACAGCCCAAACAGCCCTACACACAGTTCCAGGCTGCATGAAGCTGCCAGGTCTTGCTGGTGGCTTTGATAAGGTGAGTGCTCTGGCCACATGTAGCTGATCCAGGCTGGGGGCTCAGTCTCTCATGACTGCATATCCCCAGGTCTCTTTCAGAGACTCACCCTACTTGAAATCTTGGAGATCACACAGGAGACTCCCGTTGTGCTGGGCACCCAGGTGCTCCGAGTCCAGAAAGGTGGTCAGTGGACAGGGTACATACCTGCTCACCCATGTGTGGGTGCGGGAGGCAGCCTGGAGGCCTGTCTTGGAGCAGGTTCTACCCTGCTGCCCACATTCAAACTCATCCTAAAGCAGAGCGAGGCTGGGGTCTCCCACAGCACACTGCAGCCACAGTGCCCTCTGTTGGAATGCATGCACACAGAACACAGGCAGGCAGCCCAGGGCCTGGAGCTGTGCCTTTGAGAACCAGAACTCTGTGCTGTTAAGGCAGAGGAAAAAGGCAGCAGCCAGTGCTTGCTGGTGACTCTCAGGTGCTGGGGAGACATCTGCATAGCACAACCCTTGAATAGCCCCTGACACAGGGGGCACCCTGACCCTTCCCATGCATCTTCCTGGCCCCCTCTGCTCTCACAGTGACATAAGGTAATAAAATGAGCTAAAACACCCCAGTGAGGCCAACAGGAGTGTTAGTGTTCACAACTCATGGTGTGACAGCCTAGGACACTGTCCTGAGAAACCAGATGTCTACATGACCTGTCACGTGTGAGACTCAACTTGCTTCATAACAGTTGAGAATGACCAAGTGCAGAAAAGTGGGTACTGGTCATATCATTTTGTGTTCAAGGAAACATATCCAGAAGTAGTTTGTAAGACAAGGATATAGTAAAGTGTAAGCTAGGGAGAAAGGCCTGAAGCTTATTTTCCTGGGTGCAATACCAGGCATATACAGACCATGCAGTTATGAAGTTACATTTCTATCCAGGTTTCAGGGACATGTGCAAACCACTTGAGCTTCCCTGCTGCAGTTCACACTGGCACAGAGAAGCCGGTATAAAAACATATCTTTCTGCAGCACAGTTGGGTGCACTTTATTTTCTCCATACATCATGCACTCTGTTTTATTCATCCATATTCAGAGTTACAGGTTTTTCCTCCACTTTTTGGACGCAGTTAACTTTAAAGCTAAAAGGATGACAAAGTGTTAGATTGTGTTATAAGGCAGATTTGTAAACAGGTCTCAATGGCATTGAAGGTGTGAGCTATGTGTGACCTTGCACTTCTAGGCCAACTCTAGGAGTTGACCTGCTTTTCTTGAGACCTCCTGGAGTGGTTTGTGTCTTCCCTGACTCTCAGAACATGTTAAGCCAAGGATACCAAGAGAGACAAGGATCTGGGTGAGATCTGAGCACCTAAAAAGGTGCCAATTCAGCCAAACCCATGTCCTAGGAGCTACCTGTCTTCCCAAATCTTTTTGGAAGATAGTTATTTTCTATTCAATTGATCCTGACTGTCTTGTATCAGCTGTCTGGCAGCTGCAACAACAAAGCTAGACACCTCTCCAGAGCACCTGCTTCCCTGGCTTGTCCCCTTCCCTTCAGGAAGACTTGAGCATGGAGCACTCAGAGCTGAGTGTGAGTCACCATCTCAGCAGGACAAATGGCCAGGAAGGAAGGAAGGGCCACTTGGGGACCCCGCTGGGTGAGGGTCAGCTGTTCAGTGTGAACAGTCTGGGGCAGCCAGCTGTTGCCTGTGGGTGCCAGATGCTTCCCCTTTCCCAGGCAGGGGCCTAAGTTTTGCCAGGCTTTCTCCACTGTCCCCATTTTAATGGACATTAAAAATGGAACAATAACCACATTAGAGAAGGGAACAAATGATACGCACAACGGCTGGTCATCTGAACTCATTCTGTTGTAAATGTAGAAACAAGAAAGGGTAGACACGCCATGTCCCCCAGGACACATCTGGCTCTTTTAATATAGTGGTGCCACCACACATCCTGCTTCCGATGTGGCATTACATTCACGTGTCACTCAAATGTTTACGTTGAATACAAACACTCAATTTCGGCCAGTGAGCTGAGAGCTGGTGGTGCCACTGGCTGCGCTGAGCCTGGGTGCAACCAGACCCAACTCCTTGCGGGCTGGCTTCCCTACCCAGCTGCCTTCATGGGCCAGAAGCCACTCCTTCACAGCCCGTCCTCCGGTGTAGTGGCCCATGGTTCCATCACTGCAGATCACTCTGTGGCATGGGATGAGGATGGGGACCTGAAAAACAGGGGCCACCACCATTATTTTGGCTCTGGGATAGTGAGGTCTTTGGGAGTCAAGAGCAAGACCCTGAGCAAAACTGGTCTAGCACTTACTAGGCAGGGCTCATGCCAGGCAGGCTGCTGGCATGAGGTGCTAGTGCCGGCTCTGTGTCAGCACCCCCACCTCCATCCCCACAGAAGCCTTCAGCTGGGAGCCCTAAACAGGCTGTAGGGACACATGCCCTGTGGTGTGGGATGTGGGGCCTTGTCCAGAAAATACCCTTTACACCAAGTTTTGGGAGGAGAAAACTTACCTTCATGTGATGAATAACTTATTACATATGTCTTCAAAAGTTAAAATTAAATTTCTGAGGTCAGGATGGGATGTAACCTTCTCAGATATCCTTGGCTTTGACAGGAAGAGTCAGGGATGATGCTACTTGACTAGCCAACTGCAGCTATAGGCCTGATTCCATGAATACTTTGGTTTTAAAAATATGGTTTTATTGGAACACAGCTGTGCCCTTGGTATATACTGTATATGGCTGCTTTGTCAAACCCTGAAATAGTCACACAACCGCCCGAGCCCATCACAAGAACAGTTGGCTAAAGCCTGTTTATTCTGTATTAGTATTGAGATATCTTCTTTTCCCCTCATCTTTGGGAAATTTTAGAGGAATCTGAGTGGCTCCAGCTTCGATCCCTTCCCCTCAGAGGCTCCCATGGCCAGCCCATGCTTGGATAGGGCTGGTCAGCTGGCACCATCTAATCCTAGCATAACCCCCAGACCAGAGCTCTCACCCAGACAGATGGTGTGGATTCCCCACTCAGCTGGTTTGGGGAGGGAGGGCTGCCTCTAGCTTTCAATCTTCAGAGGGACAGAGAATGCCATGGCCCATGGTCTGTGGGGTCAGCCTCTGTGGCCCTCCCTTGTAACCATGTGGAGGGACAATGCTGGCTTCAACTGCCCTCACCCACAAGGAAGGAGGGACAATAACTCAGGGAGCTCAGCACTTTGTGGGTTCCTGCAGGTGACCTGCCTCCCCATTGGTGCAAGGTATTCTGATTATTCCTCAGAGGGTTGGTGCATTCCTTGGTTGGGGAGGTCTGAGCCCAGCCAGTAGGGCCGGTAATAGAAGTCTGATTCTGGTGGGAATTGCTGGAAGACACCATGGCCATGTCATCTGCTCTCCATTTCCTGCTTGGCTTAGAGCACAGGTAGAAAAGGCAGGGGTGGGATCAATGGCCCCCTGAAAGCCACAGTGAGTGGAGTCGCCTCTGGTTGCCCACCTGTCTTCCTAAGTGGCAATAGAAACAGTTCAGAGCATGCTCAGCATGCCAGGCAGGGTCACACACGAGTCACCAAGAGTAACATCCTGTCTGTACACTGCAGGGGATCCCAGGAGGCTCAGCAGCCATTTCTGCTAAGGATCCCAACAAGTAGCTCCTAAGAAGAGTGGTTCTGGACTCATTTCATAGGAGAGCCATGTAGTGGGAGCTCAGCAAGGTCCTATGTCCCTAAGGAAGAGGTCTGTGTGAGAGTCCCTGGGGGAACAGACTTCAGCCATATATGGCTCAGTGGCTGGGAAGAAAGGACCCAGGTCCTCAGCCACCAAAGCCCTGAGACATGTGTGGTGACATGTCTCAGCATTGAGGAAAGTGTTATGATAGCTGCTCTGTGGCGAAGGTAAAATGCCAATGAGTACAACTACAGGAACAGGTGCCAGCTCCAGAGAGGTCAGGAGGATTCAGGCTCACTGCCACAGGAAGGCCCACAGCAGGTGCTACCCTGCTCCAGCGGCCTGCCTGACAAGAAACACAGCCATTCCCACAGGACTCCAAGGGTGAAGATTCCCCAGACTGTTGCGGGATACTAACCTGACTCCCACCTTTCTTTCTCCCTCTCATCTCGCAGTTCGGAGATCTCTTGTCTCTTATGCACTCTCTGCCTTTATCCATCCCCCCAAGGAAAGCAAACTGAACAAAGTGACCAATTACTGGTTAGTTGTTTCTAAGAGATGCTGCACCCAAAATCTCTGAACCCTGTCTCTGGGAACCTTCTGCTTCCTGGGATGTTGCTTGCTACTTTGCATCACTGAAGCCCTCACTGTGGGCAGCTCTGTGGTCCTCACCCACCAGGCTGTATCTGCCAAGCATTTCCCTTTGTAAAGCTCAGTCACACATGTCCCAGGGGCTTGGGGTCATCTCAGCCCCTGTGCTGGACACAAAGCCACCCAAGGTCATAAGACTGTTAGGAGGTAAAAAAAAAAAAAAAAGGGTTTGGCAGAGTCTGAAACCATCCACTGTCATCGTGACAGCTCCAAATGTGCACTGCCTGCCTCTCCTTGAAGTGGGACTGATGCAGTGGGGGTGGGTCTTTGTGGACTGGTTAGCAGGTAATCGGGCTTGGGAGACAGGGATTTGGCTTCCCTCACCCCACAAAGCCCATCCTGGTCTGACTACAAGTTTGGGTTACTGTGGTGACAGGCGCAGATGTCTAAGAGAATCACAGGGACCATCAGCATGATGTAGGGGGAGGAAAGGAGACTGACTGTTCATGTGGAGCTGAACAGGTTCAAAAGTGGACACTCTGCCATGGACCTCTGACAGCATCCAACCCCAGACTCCCAATCTCCTTGGAAGGAGCAGCAGAAAACATTAAAACGGAATACTTATTCTGATGGGTGGCTTTTTGCCATTACCGCAGATTGAACTCAGAGCTTTTGTACTAAATTATAGCCTTCACCTTTTGCATTTTTAGTCAGGGTCGCACTAAGTCACTAAGTTGCTCAGGTTGGGTTTGAACTTGCAATTCTCTTACTTCAGGTCCCCAAAGTGCTGAGATTACAGGCATGTGCCACCATGTCTAGCTAATTGGCGGCTTCTGTTAAGACACAATAGTCACATTAACAATTTCTATTGAGGACAGTATTAGATATTACCTAATTTTAAGAGTACCATTACCTAATTAAATAAGAGTATCATTTAACTTAATCTAGCTTACAAACACTTAGGCACAAATTCTATTTTCCTACCTAATGGTAGACTTCACAGCTGAACTTTGATTTTTCTCCCTTCCCTCTTAACACACTATGAAATTATCCAAAGGAGTAATAAAAATGTCTCTATCCCCCCTCTGTGTATCAATACAAAGATTGAACTGATGGCAAATAATGACAGACAACTATGGCCAGTCTTCACCTTGTGTCTTCAGTGAGGGGGACAGGTCACTAATATGCACTGCTTTTAGCACAGAAACGGCACCACTGGTTTTGGTGGTAGGTTTCTGACTATTAAAACAATGAAACCACTAAAATTTATTGGGGCCCTAAGGACATTTTCAAAGGATCTTTACCCTCTACGCCCTCTTCTTTAAAGCCTGTGCTGCATAAAATGTAATTTTTATCAATAACCAAGAAGCTCATAATATCACAGCTGCATTGAAATCTTCATGCTGTGAAATCTAATTCATCCAATACACGAATCCATCACTTATGCAGACCCTCTCTCAAATGCTATAAAACTTCCAAACCCATAGATTTGTCTCCAACAAAAATAACATGAAGGGGCCTTTCAATCAATAATGGAATCCCTCTGATTCTGGAACTGGCTGAATATTTTTTCCAACTTCGCCTTTGTTCTTCTGGGTAGAGCCCACAAGGGAAAAAGCTTGTTTTCACTCGCAGCCTCATCAATACCTAAATCCTGGTGAACAAGTGACACCGAGAAGTTGTAATCAATAGCTCCCTGTGCGTTTTTTTCTTCTGGTCAAATGGTTCAGCTCCACTGACAACCCTGACACTTAGAACATGATGCTAAATCTTTATCAACAGCCATCTGGGTGACTGGCAGAACAAGACTCGGGGGGTCATCAACGCTCATGGCAATCTGAGAATAAACTAACTCCTCAGGAATGCGTTTGTTTAGAAAAAAGTGGGAAACTCTCCGTGCATGTATTGATTGACTCTGAACTGCATTTAGCAAATTCTGTCTGAGGATGGAGTAGAAGGGGGTGTTGTGGGGTGGGGGTTGTGAGGAGTCTTCAACTCGATACAGTAGAACACTGACCAGCCTCTTGGGCTGAGTGGGGCACAACCTTCCAGAAGGCTGCTTGATCACCCCATGGGCTGGTGAGTCCTGCCTGGAAAATTTGGAAGAAAACAAGCTCTAGGACAATAGAGATTCCCACACCACAAAACCCGTTCCCTACTCTGGGAAAGGGGCATAAACTTATACTCACAACCAGTGCTGTGACAGGAACAGCATATGGTCATGTTTATTCTGGCACCTAAGGAGTTAGTGCAGCATGGTGCTTATGGTATTTGTAACATTCTGAATCCATTTTTTTTCACCCTTACTCTCTTAAATGCACAACTGTTCTTCTAGGCCTGAATAGGAGAGGCATTTTCTGTGAGCTCCTCAACTTGCCATCATTGGAGCAGGGTGATGTTTACAGTTCTCCACCTGGGCCTTGCTGCCAGCACCACTGGGAGATACCCACTGAGGACAGAGATATCAGGCATGGCCCATCTTGAGCCAGGGCCTTTTCTCTCTTGAGTCCCTGGGTCACTTTCTGACCCTCTTATCCCATTCAAGGTTTTCAGGGGATCTTTGTGGGAACATACCATGTGAGCTACTGTACCATGTGCAGCTACAGGTTATCTTGTATTCCAGACAAATCTTATGTGCATATATGGCAGCTCCAGGTACTATAGCAAACTTCTGCACAAGCTGAAGGTTCCCGCATGAGTTCAAGTCCATAGAAAGGCCACGGAAGAGACTTAGTAGCACCCAGGCTGCTCCTGACACAAGAGGGATAAGGATCCTGAGAGGGGGAGACAGCTGCTTGTGGAAACTTCCTTCTGATTCTGTTATCACCTCTTTTCCCAGTTTTAGCACACAACTGGGATGTCGATATGTACACATGAGGCATTAAGAGTTTTAAAGGCTGCGAGATTCTTTTAAGTGACTGAGGCTATATCTGAACAGAGACATTCACAGAGATTAATACCAGAAGAATCACATTTGTTTGCGGAATAAATATTCCTGAATAATGCCATGAGCAGGTCACTAACCAGTAATGGCATTTCCACTGCAGAGTGAGTAGAAACTTTTGGTGTCACAAAAGGCAGGTGTGTGTGGGGTTTCTAACTTGTATATGTCAGTCAGTGGAACTTGTTTCTACAGCAGAAGCAGCAAGTTGCACAGATCGAGGAAGCAAGGGGTATTGGTGCTACTGACGGGACAGCTCCTACCTTCACACGCACACACAGGGCTTCAGGGACCAAGTAAAACTGCTTCATTCCCAGACAGGCCACATGAAATCGTATTTGTGTGTTGTATCCTGCTGCAGGAATGACCAGAGGAACACAAAGCCATCTTCTCTACCTTTACATCTGGAGACACTCACATCTCAGTGAAGAGAAAGCCAATTCCACCCCAAGGGCAGAAGAGGAGAAGCACTTTCTGAAACAGTAGCTTGCAATGATGTGGAAAGAGGGTACAAAAATGTTATCTGACAGTGTTTTCATGGGGCATTAAACAGAGCCACAGCATTTGGCCTGCCTCTATGTGTAGCAAAGCCAAATGCCTCAAACTTGAGTTATGACCTAGGAGAGGATGGTGGCCTTCCAAAGGGAAGACGGGTATCAACCTTTGGTGGGAGATGTCAAAAACCATCTTTAGAAATTAGACTTGGAAGCATCCAACAGGCACTATAAAAATTCACTGGAAGTGAGCACCCTGTGATTAGCATATAACAGGTGCAAAAGGAAACATTATTATGCCACTCGATACTGTCACCAAAACCCAGGACAGGAGCTAGGGAGTGATTGAGTATGGTCCATGTTGCGTCTGGCTCCAGACAACTTGGTGTATTTCAGCAGGGCAGGCAAATTCCCCCTGAGGAGAGTGCACACTGAGACAGTGCATTCCACCATAAACCCACAGGAGCTGCTTCTTCAAGAATAACAATGCAGTCTTGTGCAAAAGGCTACGTAATTGCCATCTCCTAGAAACCAGAGGGCTCTGCCCTCAGGCTGCCACAGCGCCTGGTAGGAGCAGCCGGTGGTGGTGTGAAAACGCCTGTTCTCCCTTGTGAGCAGGGATGAAAATAGTTTTAAAAATATACAGCAAAGCCACAGATATTTTTTTAAAAAGTAGGGTCTATCTGATTTAGTAATTTCCCATCCCATGATACAATGATCACATTTGCTCTCCCTGATAAGATGGTATTCCTCTATCATATTAGAGACTCGAATAGCTTTAGGGAGAAACCGTTACTAACTTGATAGCATACCCTCACTGGGCACGGGGGCGCTGATGAGCAAGAACATTCCACGGGGCTCTCAGGGTGGTGCAGGGTGGTGTGTGTGTGGTTTCTAACTTGTGTATGTCAGTCAGTGGAGCTTGTTTCTCATGTACACTGCCCCTGTGGGTTGTGTGGGGGCCCTTCCTGCTCACTCATGGCAGGCTATGGGGCCTCCGCCTGGCGCACATCACATGCTGCAGGTGACATCCATGCTCACACAGGATGGCAAGGGCCATGACTATAGAGCCAATGTCCCCACTATGCTGGCACCACTGC
Source organism: Chinchilla lanigera (assembly GCF_000276665.1). NCBI lineage: Eukaryota > Metazoa > Chordata > Mammalia > Rodentia > Chinchillidae > Chinchilla > Chinchilla lanigera. The sequence goes on along the minus strand of NW_004955477.1, from coordinate 7,365,933 downwards.
TGGGCAACAATCCCCACCCCTCTACGGCATGTCCTGTCCTCTGCAAGCATGGTCAGGCCTTTCTGTGGGTGCTTGGTAAGATGTGACTACAGACTCTTGGAGGGACAAGGATGGCCCAGAGGGGCTAGCCTGGTGAGACATCTTGTGGATACAGCAAGTTGTCCATGTTGCAGGGTCTTATACCTCCTGTGTTCATGCCCATGAGACCTAGGAAATGCTGGGCCTCAGTGACAATGTAGTACCCAGGGAAGTTACACCATTTTAGCTATAGCCTCCTAGCAGGAGTGAGGCAGGTAGGTGGGCCTCTTGGTCTGTTGTGACTTCTACTGTACTCATGGCATTTGGAAGAGTGTTGCCTGCACAACAGGCAACCAACATACTCTACTGTGCAGCGAGTGACTGAACAAGTGGACAAATGAATGGAACCTCCTTCCCGTCCACTTCTCTAGGCTCCACCCTTTTACATGCTCACTGCCATGGTCAGAGGCTCAAGTAGCTGGAGCACAATGGGCTCTATCACAGATGTTGCCTCTCCTCCCCACTCCAGCTGCACAGGTTGTCTCTGAAACATGTTTAATCAAATGACATTTCACCCTCAAGTATCCACTTGTCCTTGGCCAGCCTGACACCCATGCCTCCAGAACTTACAGGATTGCTTCTCATTGCTCCTCCCACTGCGCGAGCTGCTTTGGGGTTGCCTGCCAGGGCTGCTAATTGCTGGTAAGAAACCATTTCTCCAAATTTCACAACCTTCAGCAGTTTCCATAACACCTGTCTGGTGAATGAATCTGAAAGGAAGAATACAGAATGATGTTATTTGGACAAACGGCTCCAACAGCTCTGATATAAATAGCTGCCAGTCCTGGAGCAGAAAATGCAACGACACAAATAGAGGTGTTACATTCAATTAAAACACATCCTCTACACAGTGCCCTGTCACCAAGTCACAGGCCAGGAAAAATGGGAGGGAAGCACACACAAAGCAGCTAGGCCCCTCAGAAGGCCTCCATGTCTCTGCTCTCAGATCTGTAAATTCCTTCCACTTTTCTATGTTCCATGCAGGACTTCCACATGGCACTCTTCTGGAAGGTGAGCACATATGCATTCATGAACAGCTAATTAATAAGCAGAGAAGTCCCTGCCTGCCTACCTATTTGGAAGTTTTTTGGACTGCTGGTTAATTTCCAACTTCAGCTGGGACACAGAAGGCAAAAGTAGCCAGGGACAGTGCTGAGGTATTATGCTAGCTGTGCACACCTAGCAGTGGGCAAGAGAGCCTTCAGCCTCTGCTCTGAATGCCAGACGCCCTGGTATGTGGGTGGGTGGGTGGTGACCTTGGTTACAGGCATCTTTAATGAGTAGGGCTGCACAAATAAAACAATGCTTTCCCACTTTAATTGGTCACATCAAATCATATGCGCTCTGCTTCCTGCTACAGGAATGACCAGGGAAACATGTGGCCACTGTCCCTCCCACCATCTCAGGGTTTTAGAAATGCTTCCTGGGTGTGAGGCGTGCAGGGCAGAAACCCAGGCACATGAAGGAGGCCAGTCTGAATCGATACCTATTGTCTTTCCAGGGGGACACATGGCTCGGGAGCACTGGAAACAGACACATCCTCCATCCCACTGGCTCAAAGCACTCTGGGGACAGGAGTTTGTGAATGGTGACAACAAAGGGGAGGACTCTGTGGGCAGGAACGACGTTTCGGAGTGTGTCCATGAGAGCATTCATTACACTTGGTGCCAAGCTGGCAAAGTGTGATTTGGTTCTTAAAGGAAACACACCCTTACATGCATGTTAAATAATAAAAATCACTTCTTAACTGAAGGGTACGATAATCACTTCACTGGGAAAAAAATCTGTTTAGTCTTTATTATAACATTAAGCAAATTAAACATCAGCATAATCCAGGTGATACTAGAAAAGGGTCATCAAAGAAATTAACTTTGTTGTTCATTAATTTACATGGATTAGTAGAGGGCAAAAAGATAGCAAATGTGCTCTAGTTTTTGTGATATAATTTCAAACTGTACACCATTTGTGGCAGGAGGGTGACTTTGGGGTTAATCAGACTGATTTGTCCTTTTAATTGCTTTCTATTCAAAGAAAATTCATTAGATAATGTTCTCTTCAAAATTCATGAATCAATTTAACTGAAGAAACCGCATTAACAGCTTTGGGTTCATTAGCACATGCAGTTGTGAAAGGCTGATTGCTGGGAGGGTTTCCTTAGGCAAACAGACTCTGTTTACTGTCTTTCTTCAGAAAGGGGCTTGAAATCACACTGTTAATCATTATTATTGTTACTGTTGTTACGCCTAACTTAAGAAAAGAGAAGGCAGAGAGAAAGGTAGCCTGGTGTCACTTGTAGAAAGTGATTTCAGGGACCTTGTTTTGGGGAAAAAATAGTCAAGCAGCCCTAGATGCTGAAATGATCCCTGCCGTGCTGGCAGAGCACAAAGTGGTGGCTTGTCTCCTATGTTTTGACCCAGGGAGAGATGTGGCCGCAGTGCTCTGAACTTCAGTAAATCAGCTGGAATAAAATGAGGTGGGTAACCCAGCTGGAACAGAGAGTGGGTCCGAGAGATAATGGTACCTCCCAGTGCCATTCACCATGCTCTAGCCTTCAGCGCTGCTTTGATGAATGACTGCCAAATTAGGGCGACCCCTCCTCTTCAGTTGGAAAAGTATCACATAATGGAATGATTATATGCCTGCTTATGAACCAGAGATTCCCAAACATGTTCAGGTTCACTGTTGTTTTGTCACAGAAAACTGTTTCTTAAATGGTATGCACTAGACAATATATTGGGTGGTATAGCTCAAAAGATGTGATATTTCACAATCAAGCATGTTAATTTACAAACACACCTGAAAACTCCATTTCATCCTATAGGAAACAAACGCTTTATTTAGTTTAAATAGCTCTCAAAGACAATGCCTTTGACCCTAACCTGTTCACACTCAGATGGCTTGTACTGTCCCTATTTGCAAAGAGGGGGTCCACAATTTCTATTGGTAAGTATCTTTCTAAAATGTAGGAAAATTTGCCAGTAAAACCAAAACATGTTAATGTAGAAAATACAATTTCTGGAGACTGAAATCATCACACAAGTCCTCAGTGGCCAGCTCAGTCATTTTGGATGAAACCACTAACATATCATCTTTCTCTAGTGTGGGTGTCCCCAAGAGTGAGCCCATGACCCTATGCTGTGGGAGGTGGCCTCTGCAGTCCTCATTCTGGTACTCCTTTCCTGCAGGGCTTTCCTCCTGGTTTCTTCCTAGACGTACCCTTTCTGGAGTCTGTTCTGGGCCCCGGGTACCCTGGCTGTGTTGGCATTGCTGGGGTCAAGATAAGCTCTGCTGGAGGTTGACCTGTGTCTCAGAGTTTACTTGTCTTAAGGCCATGGCTGTTTTTATTTTGTTTGACTGGCCACTTTAACACATGCACTATAACCACCTAACTGAAAAGGACTTCTAAATTCTATCTAGATTGTATGTCATCAGTCAGGAGGCAGGAGGCAAGATGCTGGCCTCAGGAAAACTGTGCTGTGCAATGGACAGTAGGTTCTCATGCACGTGAAGGGGGTGGGTGAGCAGGGCCCTGAGGGGGCCAGGCAGTCTTCACTTGTGTATCTGGATGACATGGTGAGACTGGCTCTGAAAAGGCAGTACCCGTTCAGGGCACTGTGGGAAGAATTAGTCAGGGAGCAGCCTGACCCTGCCCTGCTGTTCTTAGGTGAGTTTCCTTGTCCTGGCTGCTATGAACATCATCATAAGAGCTCCCTCAACAACATGTCCCGTGCCCTGAGAGCACATGGCTGGGCATGGAGCATACTGTCAATGGCAGGGCTGGTTTGGAAGCCAGCTCCCTGTGACACCAGGCTCAGATTCAAATACTGCATGCCTTCCCTGTGAGGCACAGCACTGAACTTCCAAGTGCTTGTCAAAGAGTCTCCTTTCTCTCAGCTACCACAGTTCCTTTGCAGAAGGGTGCAGCTTCCCAAGAAAGGCTGTGATTCAGCAGTCCAGTCCTAGAGGCTATGCCTTGGCCAAGCTGCAGTAAGGGAGACACACTCAAGCAGACTTATGTTACCTGCAGGGCCCTGCCCAAGAACATCTCAGTGGCTGGATGTGGTTGTGGACATGCGTGGTCACAGAGTATAATGCTTCCATTCCTACAGATTCTCCCTATGATAGCTACAGGTGGCTGGGAAGGGGCTCCCCCAGGACCTTGTAACCATGGCACAAATCACAGCTATTTGACCTCATGCTGCCTGATCATCAGGAGCAACCAGAATTGGCTTTTAAGGAAAGCTGAAACACTCTGATGGAGATAAGCAGGGGTTCTGGTTCAGGTCAATGGACATTGTAACTGGTCCCTTCTATAGAACACCTTCACAGGATTTGGCAGAAAGCAGACAGCAGCTCTTGTGAGGGCTGTGAAAAGTCAACAGAAGTGGGCAGACTGGGGAATAAGGTACTGAAATGAAACATTGCCAAAATGATGAGTGGTTTACTGCTTTTCCTGCTATCCCAAGGCTGGATTTACCATAGGCTGAGCTTTGGTGGAGGCACTCCAGGGCTCTAACACCTGGTGGAAGAAAGGGCACCTTTGGTGTTCAGAGAGCATGGAAAACACTTTTTTGTGCCTCTTGGAACTCAGACATCTTGGACTCCTTGAGCAATCCTGTGGTGCTGGCAGAGGAGCATGGTGGCTATAGGAGCCTATGCCCCAGAAGAAGAGACAGGCCTTTCCTGGTGGGAGGAAGTGTGGTTCTAGGAGGGAAAACTCTGTTTTTCTGCTCTTTGGGCCCCAGATTGGGCTCAGTCACCAGAAGTGTGTATCTGAGTGGAGTGAGTAATGTCCTAGTTTTGTGTTCAGGAGACTGAAAAAGGGAACCCTAAGAACTGGAAAGTACCAAGGAGACTGCAAACAATTTTTTTCACACCAAAATGTTATTTATACATTCCTAGATTCATCTGTCCAGGTGAGCTGTGCACCTGTCTCGGTGTACATATGTGGTCCTGATCCTAAATCAAAAACTTTGAGAACTGATGCAAGGGTTAGGCACTGCCAAATGCAAACCAGGTGCGGAGCAGTACATGGGGAGACAGATTAGAAAGGGACTACAAATGGAATGGACACAGAAACCATAATTCAAAGAAGGCCAGTTGGAACTTATACAACTAAATCTAACCAGGTTGACTGCTTCCTAAAATAAAAAAATCAACATTACCCATAGGATTTATGCAAGACTCAGAGTTTTCATAAGGTGGTTGGGCTACAATCCAAAATTACTAAGTATGTAAATAATTAGCAAACTCTTAACTTGCTTGGGAAAAGATAATCAGTACACTCCAAAGCTGACCTGGAACTGGATTCATCTGACAGAAACTTTAAAGGATGTGTTGTAAAAATGCAGTAAGAAGCAGTCAGGTATGGTGGTGGATGCCTCTAGTATAATCCCAACTACTCAAGAAGCTGAGGTGTGAGTTCAAGGCCAGCCTGAGCAACTCAGTGAGACCCAGTGTAAAAGAATGCTTCAAAAAAGGAGAAAATCCTTGCAACAAATAGACACAAAGTTTCAGTAAAGAAATAGGAGGACTAAAGGATAATCAAGTGAGTTTAGTACTGAAAAATAACCCAACATACAAATTATTCTTCATTGGATCAATACTAGAATGGAGATGCAAGAGATAATAGTTAATGAGTTGCACACAAGCCAAAAGAAACTACCCAATCTGAACAAAGAAAAAATGTATTTAAAATAAACAAAAGACCAAGGGGAATCTTGGGTATGTGGAACAAAGTTTAAAGATGTACTATTTATGTCACTGGATTTCCAACAGGAAAAGAAATAGTGTCGTGTAGATAAATTTAAAAAAAATAGATAAAATTTCCCCAAATTGGCAAAAGACACATAACTACAGATGAAACCCCCCCCAAAAAAAACCCCAACACATCAAACTACAAACAAGACCTACCCAAAGAAGTTCAGATCAAGAAATAATATGATCAAACTTCTGACTGTTAAAGATTGAAAAAAATTCTTAAAAATCACTAGAGAAAAAAAAAGGGCAGCTATCTGAAGGGCCATGGGAACCAATCAGCAACAAAAGGTAGAGGGAGGTTACTTTCCTCATCACTAACACACAATATCTGACACTCACAAGTTAAAGGAGGAAGGGCTTACTTTAGCTCACAGTTTGTAGAGATTTCAGCCCACAGTCATCTGGCTCCAAGACAGGAGGGCATGGCAGGGGAAAAGTTATTCACTTCATGGCACCCAGAAAGCAGAGTCAGGGGAATAGCTGGGAAGGGAGATACACTCTTCCAGGTAACACCCACCATGCCTGCCTCTTCTAACCAGGCCCTGCCTCCTAATAGAAAGCCAGCCACTCTGCCCCCATAATTGAATCATTTTCCAAACACATGAAGTTTTGGGAGCCATGTTAGATCTAAACCATAATAGAAGGAGAAAGGCACTTCTGATGTGCTGAAAGAAGAGAACTGCCAACTCAGAATTGTATACACAACCTAGAAAATCTCTCAGGAATGGGGCCAGCAGAAAGACATCTTTTGATTAAAAAAAAAAAAAAAAGCCGAGGTAATATGCTGTCAGCAGCTCTGATCTTCAGAATGGCTAACAGAAGCACTATAGAAAGAACAAGATTTGATTGTGAAAATAAGTACCATAATTCCTATGACAACTGTAGAAAACTATTAAAAAAAAGAGATGTAGTAAAGAACAATAGATAAATGAAAATGAAATAGTAAATCAATATTAAAATAGCCCAAAAGGAGAGAAGAAGGGGGACCCAGAGAAATAAAGGGAAGAAACAGAAAACAAACAATAAAATGCTAGATGTAAATGCAAATGTACCTTTCTTCCCCTCCCCATTTACAAAAGCTTTGTTTCCATTTTTCCTTCCATTCTTTTTTTTTTTTTTTATGTTTTCCCTTCCCTTCTCCTTCCCATTTAAACATTTTTCCTAATATCTATCCTCCATTATGTTCCTTTTCCTACACAAAAGAAACAATGAGATATTTAAACTTGGGTTGAAGGGAGGAGAGAGGAATGAGGAAAAAAAAAAGAATTAAGATATATTAGGTACAGGTACAAATCCCTATGATGATGTGATCAATATGTATGATTAATATATACTAATAAAAAATAAAGCTAAAAAAATTAAAAATCCAAATGTAATAACTACATTTACTGCAGTAAATGTAGAAGATCTAGGTATACCAATGAAAAGATAGAGGCTGTCAGTATGTATTAAAAAATGAACACCTGCTGTATAAAAGAAATCCACTTAAGTAATGGCCATAGGTAGACTAAATGTAAAACAATGAAAATAGATATACCATGCCAACACTAATAGTATACAACAAAATAGACTTAGGAACAAAGGCAATTCCGAGCAGTAAAAAGGAGTTTCACAAAGACAACATACCAAACCTAAGCACTTATGTGCCTAACAACAAAGCTGTAAAATACATGAAGGAAATCTGATAAAACTGAAAAGAAAATTACACTAATATACACTTACATTTTAACACATTTCTCCCAGTAATCAATTGAATTAGTTGACAGAAAATCAGCAAGGATTAACAACTGAAAAATACCACCAACCAATTGGATCCAATAGATACTTACATGCTCTGTAACAGAATACATATTCTTTTTAAGCGTATATGGAACTATTGTCTAAGATACAGCCTATCTATAGTCTGAGCCTATAAAGCAAACCTTAACACAAGTAAAGTAAATGAATTCATATAAGCTATATTCACTAATCATGATGGATTTAGACTAGAAATGAACAAAAAAGATAACAGGGAAATCTTAACATTTAGACAGGAAACATGACACTTTCGTGGATCAAAAAGAAGTCTAAAGGGAAGTTAAAAATACGTATAGTAGAATGAAAATGAAAAGAGAACACTGAAATTCAAGCAAAAACTAAAATTTATGGGACACAGCTAAGGCAATATTTAGAGGGAAATTTATAGTACCAAACGCTTATATTACAAAAGAAGAGTCTCAATAACCTCAGATTCCAATTTAAATGAAAAAAAAAATTTTTAAAAGGCACAGCTGGGTGTGGTGGTGCATGCCTGTAATCCTACCTTCGGGAGGCTGAGGCAAGAGGATCACTCTGAGCTCTGGGCTACAAAGTGAGTTCAAGGCTAGCCTAAACTACAGAGCAAGACTGTCCCAAAAGAGACAAAAAACAAAACAAAACAAAACAAAACAAAAGAACAACAAAAAAGCCCCCCCCCCCAAAAGCAAAAAACCAAAACAAAACAACTTAAAAGGAGGAAGTAATAAAGGTAAGGGCAGCAACCAGTGAAACTGAACAAAAAAACTGGTAAAATCCATGAAACTAAAAATGGGTTCCTTAAGACATAAATAAAATTGACGAATCTCTAGCAAGACTGATGGCATATGTGTTATCCTCAGGGATAATAAGGTATTCCTATGAATAACTTCATGTACAAATATTCAACTTAAATGAAATAGACCAATCAAAAGCTGCAAACTGCCACATTTCTAATTATTTTACTTCACTCTATACATAGGCTGTCACACAGATGACCCATCTCACATGTAAAAATTAGCAAATGAATAAGGCCTAATTGTGGAGAGATGGCCTTAAAGACTTTTTAAATAGGTCCATTTCTCAAGAAGTTGTCCTAAGTCCCTACTTTTGTTCTTAAATGTGCTTAAATGTATTGATTTAATAGCTTAGACTTTTTTCTTACACCTTGTCTCTGTCAGAGTGATTTTGTTTATGCTTTTCACATTTGAATCCTTTTCTCTAAACCCGTAATGTTAATACCACCACCACCAGTAGGATAGGTAACAACCCACAGAGTAGGATATCTGATTGTTTTTTTGTCAGTAGTGGAACTCTTTTGTGTATTTCTTGTTCTTGCCTTTATCAGACATATCAGTGAAAATTACAAGATCCATTTCACAGGTGGGGCCATTTGGCAGGAAATTATTGAGTCCTATCCTCATCCCACACACTGTAATCAGCACGGAGAATACACAACAGATAAAGTCCCAGCTCAAACTCATGGCATGGGGAGTTTGATGATGAGAAGACATAAATCAGCCACATACATAGGTAACTATAGAGTCGCAAAGTTCTCAAGGCAGAGCAAGCCCCTCATGTAGGACTTCTACCCAGCCCAGAACTTGGGGAGGCATCTACTCAAGTGATGGAAATGAAGAAATGAAAATACCAAAATGAAATATACAGAGTGAAATTAATAATCTTACAACAGCTAAAGAAGCTGACTTCCTATCTTAAAATCTTCTGAAAAAGAAATCTCAAAGACCAAGACACTTTCACCAGTGATTCTAGTAAACACGTAAGTAAGAAGCACCAATGCAACACAATAATCTTTCCTAGAAAATGGAAAAAGAGGGAAAAATTTGCAAAGTGCATTGTAGGATCCAAACCAGAAAGTACAGTTAATAAACTATGTCATCTCTCTTATAAACATTGAAACAAAATCTTCAAAAAATACTGGCAAGTCAAATCTAGCAATATATAAAAAGAACAAGACATCATAATTAAGTAGAGTTGCCACAGGAAAGCAAAGCTAATTTAACATTTAAAAATGAATCATATATGAAGCTATGGTAATCAAGGTAAAAGTTGTACTGGTGAATGACACAGATTAATGGAACAGATACACATAAAAATAGTCTGACAAAGGTATGTGATGGAGCAAAGGCAATTAAGGGAAAAAATAGTCTTTCCAGCAACAAGTAGTAACCCCTATATAAAACACCCCACTCCAAAAGCTCCCTAAAACTAAAAACAAGACACAGGCTTTATACCTCTACAAAAATGAACTCAAAACATGTCATACATCTCTAACTCTAAAGGACAAACCATAAAACTTTCAGAAGGTAACAGAGGGGGAAATTTAGGTGACCTGGGCTTTAGAAAAGAGTTTCTGGATATATGATCCATGAAAGAAAAAATCTGATATGCTAGGCTATTAAAATGAAAAACTTCTATGCTACAAAGCATGCTAAGATTATAAAAAGAAAAGCCATAGGCTGAGAGAAAATATTTCTAAAATGCACATCTGACAAAGTATCCGAAGTATGCAAAGAATTCTACAAATTCAATAATTAGAAATCAAATGTCCCAATTCAAAAAGGATTAATCTGAACAACACCTTACCAAAGAAGATATACAAATGACAAATAACCACAGGGAAAGATATTTATAATAATTTTTCTTTAGGGAATTGCAAAATGACACAGAACTACACACCAGTGAGAAAGACTAAATCCCAAAGATCTCACATTCACTGCTGGCAAGGATGTAAAGCAAAAGGGATGCTACTTCATTGCTGGTAGAAATGCAGTCATTTTGGAAGACGGTGTTGTGATTTCTTACAACAGTCTTATGTGATGATCCAGCAACTGCCCTCCTAAGCATTTACTTAATTGATTTGAAAACTCATGTCATCATAAAAACTTGCCTGTGAATGTTTTATAAGTTTTATTTATATTTAAAAAAAATGTAAGCAACAAAGTTGCCCTTTGATAGATAGATAAACTATGGTACATCCAATGAAACATGATTAAAACAAGTTATTAAGCCACAAAAGGACATGGAGGAACCATAGATGTGTACTACGTAGAAGTCAGTTTGAAAAAACTACATAGTATATAATCTCAATTATCCGAACAGTCTAGGAAAGGCAAAGTTATACTGACTCTGGGTGTCCAAACTTTTGGTTTGCCTGAGTCACAGTGAGTGAACAGGACTTGTCTTGGATGCAATATAAAATATATAATCTGGTTAATCTCACTATGCAGTTCAGGCTGGCATTGAGCTCACTTAGTAACCCAGGCTGGCCTCAAACTTGCAATGATCCTCCTGCCTCAGCCTCCTGAGTGCTGGGATTACAGGTATGCACCACTATGCCCGGCTCCAAAGTTTTTACTTTGCAAATTTCTTTTTTTTTTTCTTTTTCAGTACTGGAGATTGAACCCAGGGCCTTTACACTGGGCTACATCTTCAGCCTTTTTATATTTTTATTTTGAGACTGCGTCTCACTAAGTCACTAAACTGACCAGGCTGGGCTTGAACTTGCAATCCTCTTGCCTCAGCTCCCAGAGTGCTGGGATTATAGGTATGTACCACCATGTGTGGCTATTTTTATATTTTAACTTATTAAATTATTTTATGAAAGAACATAAAAAGTCTAAGTATTTTAATTAAAAACAAAACTTGTGTGTCTGCTTAATAACAATAAACCCTGCACTCATATGCACACACATGGGTAGGCAGGTTGAAATACTATTATTGGTAATTACTGCATTTTACTTGCCAAGTCACAAAAGCACATGTAACATCTGATACATGGGGGTTTCTGTTGGACTCACTGTGTATAGTAGACTTGTGGGGGGCGGAGTTAACACTGCACTGTGTCAACCCTTATATAGCAATCTGCTGTCACCTACTCAGTCTGTGCTCCAATACTACAGAAACATGAAACTTCTCACTGAAGTGGATAGGGGTGTTGACTTTTCCAAAAGCAACTCTGAAAATGAGTAGTCTGTAAGACTGTGGGCAAAAGGAACTCTACATAAGCACTGTACTCCAGCTGATAAAAGTTGTTTTTCATGAGCATAAATGTTAAAAAATCTGATACAGTTATGTATGCATGCTGGACTTGAACAATTAATTACAGTGATACCTCGGTTCATGAACTTAATCCTCAAGTTCTGTGACCAGAATCATGGAAAGAATTAAGTCTGTGAACTAAGTACCACTGTAAATGGATGGCAGAAAGTGGAAGTCAGATTTCTTAAAGTGAGTGGAAGTTTACAGATAAGCTTATGGTAATGGACATATATGTCATATATGAATAATGTTCTGCTCCATATCAACACAGATAGTGGCATAAAGGAATATATGTAACACATGTAACACTTCAGCTATTGCACACATCTATTTCTGTGACCTGCCAGGACAGAAAGCTCCAAAGCAACCACATACCAATAGCAATACGCACACCTAGTGACCAGAACTTGGTTTCTGATACCATCTTATAATAAAAAGAACAGAAATTAGCCTTTTATCCTAAGGCCTGGGAGAGGAAATACTCAAGGTGAGCCTGGAATGAACACATTATGGTAACAAAAACTAAGGATATGCACAAAATCAAAATGAAACAAAACAACAACAAAAAAACCAAACAAACAATAACAGCAGGAATATGTTAGTGACATAAGAGTTAATTCAAAGATTGCCCAGTGGTCAATTTGGGAAACAAAACCCAACATATAACCCAACAAAATAAATACTCATGATGTACAGGTAAAGATAAATGATTTAATAAAGGAATAAGTAAATAAGTATAGGTCAATGATTAAATAAATAAGTAAATAAATAAATACAAGACATGTAACTCCTCATTCCGTAAGTATATTAAACACAGTGACTTCCTCTGAAAGAGCACAGTATGTAGCACTATATATCATAAAAAATAAAAATGGCATACATTAAAATGTGTCAAATCGATGTGAGATATCATGTAACTCTGCACTAACTTTTCAATTTTTCTGTAAATCTAAAACTGTTCTAACGTAGTCTATTAAAATGAATGTTATCTATCAAGTTAATGTCCTAAAGAGAAATGCACAATACCAATTGAGGCAAAAAAAGTTATTTAATAACATTCAACATAAATAGGAATAGAAAGTAACTTCCTCAACCTGATTAAGGTATGTACAAAAAATCTACACTTGACATCATACCTAACTGTGAAAAACTTTGCTTTTCTCTCAAGATTGACAACAAGGCAAGGACAGCTACTCTTATTCTTCCTATTCAGCACCTCGGTGCAAGTGCTAGCCACTGCAGTAAAGCAAGGAAAAAGATAAAAGGCACTCATTTTGGAAAGAAGAAACAAAACTGTCTTTGATTACTTAAGGGACAATTCTCTGAAATCCACTCCCCCAATGTTTTAGAACTAATAAGTGAGTTTAACAGGGCCATTTGATACAAGGTCACAAAAATAATTACATTACTATGTGTAACACTGCTAATGTCTCAAATCAAAATTAAATACTTAAATGTAAATCTAGTAAAGGGTATATAAGATCCATGGATAATTATAAAATGTTGATAAAAGAAACAAAAGAATACTGAAATAACTAGAGAAACATACCATGGTCATGAACTGCAAGTCTTAAAGATTTTAATTCTCACAAATTAATCTAAAGATTTATTGTTCTTTCTATAAAAATTCCAGAAGGTACACAGTATGTATAGACTAGCTAATCCTAAAATTTATATGGAACATCAAAGAATCTAAAATACCCAAGTTTTTTTTACTAAATACAAATATAAAAAAAAGCTGAAGGAATCATAATGACAGTTCTCAAGACTTACTATGTTGTAGTAATCAAGAATTTTCTAGGAATACATATCCAAAATGATAGAATAAAACAGGGATTTCAGACTCACGTGTAAGACCTGAATTAACACTGTTTTGGATATCTACATGGATTAGGAAGCATTGAAAACATGTTCCATATAACTAGCCATTAGGAAAATGCAAATTTAAATCATGGGCCTAGAACTGACCACCTGGGCATTTGCTTAGAGGGAGCTGGTGAGTCTCCTGCATACAGCTGGAGACATGGCCTGCCAGGGTTTCTGTTGAGATATAGAACCTTCACAGTAAATAGATACTGTTACAAAGCCACTACAATGGCTAAACAAACAAACAAATAAACAAGCAAAAAACTAGCTAAATGAAGGCAAAGTACTATTCAGCAATTAAAAGGAATAAACGATAGACACACACAACAGCCTGGACAAATCTCAAAGGAGTTAAGCTGAAAGAAGTCAGGCTCAAAAGTTAAATACTGCCTGATTCCACTTGGGTGATACTTTTAAGAGCACAAAATCATAGTGATGGAGAGCAAAAAGCTGGTGGTAGCCAAGAGTCAGGGTAGGGATTGGGAGAAAGCCTTAACACAGAACAAGGTAGTTCTTGGGTAAGGAGCTTCCTCTGCATGCTGATTATGATGGTGGTGACAGAAATCTATTCATTTACTGAAATTCACAGAACTGCATACCACGAAAAGCCAGTTTCAGTCTATATTAATGTAAAAGATTTTTTGGGGAAAGATGAAGAGAAACACATTTCCAGTTTCCTTTCCTTTAAACAAATGGATTTTTTTTCACAACATTTCAGACACTAGAGAACAACTAGGCTACATTTTCTGCAAAATGATCTCTTCAGATTTCCTTACACCCACTCCAATACCTTCACTGAACATTGTTACCATGGATGTCTCTTCTAGTAGACCCAGCTGAGAATAAGATATCTGTCTTATGTGTCTCTATTCCAAAATTTAGCACTGTGGGTGATCAGGGCAGTGACTGAATTAAAGGGTGGGTAGCCCCATCTTCTGAAAGAGCAACCTGGGCCTAGAACTGACCACCTGGACATTTGCTTCAACCTAGCCAGAGAAAGCTGATAAGTCTCCTGCATACAGCTGGAGACATGGCCTGCCAGGGTTTCTGCTGAGGTATAGAGCCTTCACAGTAAACTGCAGGTGTAAGAGTGTCTGCAGGCCATAGGCTCTCTCTCCATGGCAGCTAGGGAGATCCCAGTCCCACATGCAAGGCCTCTACTGACCACCTTCACCAGGACAGTGAGGATCCAGCTATACAGGGCCTCTGCCAGCTATATATGCATATGACACAGTGGCTGTGACATATAATGTTGGTTACCTGAGGATGGGGCAATTCTCAAGCCTGAAGGTGGGGCTCTTAGTCTGACATCACTTAGTTCACGTGGGGCTGGGTGATGTGCTCTGTACGTCATAGAACTCAGAAAGTGAAAGCCACCTGGGCACCAAGGCAGCTAGGGTTCACACCTTTAGTCCCTTCGAGGCTCACTGTTTAGGAGACCAAGAAGTGGGATCTCCTAGGAATAAAACAAACCCCAGCAGTGGTTGTCACCAGCAGCCAGGCTTCCCAAGCCCAGAGCTGGACCTCAATGGATTCTGAAAATTCAGTCTGTAGGTGGACTAAATACAGCAGATCTCTGATTTCTGGAAAACCTTTGGGACAAGCTTTCATATATGCTTAAGGACAACCAAGCATGGGTTCCTCCTACCTGGCCAGATGGGAATTTATTCCTTATGGGGAGGTATTGGTTTAATGAGCCCTCCCCTGGGATGGGACATGCCACCTGAGTTCCCAGCAGGACCACACCTCCTGTGTCCTCCTAGGAGCTCCTGTAGCACACACAGAACACTGAGATGTACTTTTTTCTCAAAACCTGGGCTGTCCTGAAGAGTGGGGAAGTAGTAGGCCAGGCCTGGATCAGCTTTAGGAGGCTGGCTGGTGCCTCCTGATCAGACAGAGCAGGTCACTATATAGAGGCATATTACATGGAATACTGTAGACATATAACATGGTGGTTATGAGATGTGATGCTGCTTAAGAGAAAATAATTGAATTTATTTTGCTGCATTAACCAGGATGTCCAAGACCCCACAACAAACAAGGAAAACGCTAAGAAAGAAGAGTTTGTAGATCACTTCCAAGGTTTAGGAATCAGCACATACAGTGCCTTCATTTGGGACATCCCCTAAAAAGTCAACTAAATGCATTAAAATGGAAGTACTTGAGGTCAGATTGGAGTACATATAGGGTGTGAGGTTCCAGAAAGTGGGACTGGACAGGTCAAGATGTGGTGAAACTCATAAATCTCCCTCAGAATCATGAGATGATGGATCAGAAAGATCACATTGCCGCCAACATGCCAGTACAAGTCTGCACTTTAATGTCCACTGCACCCAGCTAGGCCAGAACCACAGGGAGTTGAGTTTATTGAGAATAGTAAAGGATGTTTCTTAAGTCATGAAACGACATGTAGTGGTGTATGTGGGGTTCACAGCAATTCCTCAGATATGCAGAAGTACAGCTCAGCAGTCTCCAGAGGGTGGCAGGATGATGGGCCCTCTGACCTGGGAACCTATATTTTATCTCCAGCCTGCCACTCCTGCATGAGGCCTCATGGATGTGCCTCTCAGTCACGACATCTACTCTGTGAAGCTGGGACTGATGTTCTCACCCAACAAATAAGGAAACCCAGGCCCAGGGCCTCAGCCTGACCAAATGGCCATCCAGATGGCACAGGGACTCTGACCTACATCCAGTGCTTTCAAGCTTGAGGGTTGGCCCCAGGACTCTGGCAGGTGATGTGGGTTTTGATCCACAAGCCAGTCCCATTTACCAGCTCTTCTCTGGGATACTCTGGTGACCAGAGTTAGATCTATCACCCTAATGTGAGCCACTAGCCACCTCTAAGAAATGGGGCCAAACATGAATGACAGTGATGAAAGGTCTTCTCCATGGTATGGTGACAGAGTGACCACACTGAGGACATCAATTCCCCCATGGAACAGAATTCTCACAGGTGAAAGTATGTTGTCTTCCAACATGACCTCTTAGGAAGAGCTGCCATTTTTCAGAAAAGAGGTCCTTCTTTAGGGCCATAAACTGGCCAAGAGATACTCCTTCCAATGAGGATGGTCTGATACTTTATGGTCTCAACTTGCCGGGGTTCTGTATGATTTCTGTTTCCTAATGACTAGGTAGTTGGGTGGACTGAATTTTAAACCACTTCCTAAAAGTCAAATTCTTGCTGTGGTAAGAAAATTTGGGGAAACAAGCTAAATGCCCATCAACAACTCCTCAGCTATAAAGAAGGATTAACTTGAGGCTTTTACAGATAAATGGATGCAACTAGAGACTGTACTCATAAGTGAAATAAATCAGACTTGCATGTGTAAACATTATTTTGTCTCCCTAGGGTAAGAAACTGAAAGAGTAAATAAGATCCAAAACATACAATAGATACTGTGAAAAAGGAAGAAACCGCTTAAAAGGAAACAGCAACTGGGATGGAGTAAAGGGGAAAAGAAGGAAGGGAAAAGAAAAAAAAAAAAATATATATATATACATATGTATACACACACAAGATAGCTACAACAATTATCCTGCTAATTTCTATTAGTTCATTAAAAAGAATGGTTTGTGCTTATATTCTTTATTTTCATGCCTATATCTTGTAATTTGAGCAACTACTTAAAAGATAACAATACACAATATATTAACCATTGTTAACCTCCTATTATTGTGTCTTGAAATTCTGTATCATTGGTTTTTTTCTCTTTAAAATATGAAAAAAAGAAAATTTGCCAACATGGAATATTTTAAAGAACCCAACATAGTTTTGGGTACACAGTAACTAGTTAATATGGGCCTGGTGGGCTGAAGGCCACTTAAAAACACAAGTTCCTCACACGTTCTGAGCAGTGCTGGGGAAACGGGAATGGCTGCATTGTGAAGATAGCATTTGTTTGGAAATTTTAGAAAATTTTCTTAAAAAGCAATGGTCTCAGTACTAGTAAGTACAACATTTTGCACAGCATGCTTTCTGCTGCATAGACCTCAAGAGGCCCATTATCCTTGCTGTAGGTGAGAACACTCCAGGAACAGAATGGAACGGCCTGACTCCAGTCATACTTGTAAGAGCAGCGCAGCTGGGGCCCGAGCTGGCAGGCAGGACCCTCTGCAGCCATCTCTACTCACGTTACCCTCAGAGCTCACCACACCAGCTGCATAGCTGAGGTGCTTCCTGGACTGCTGTCCTCAACTCCTGCAGGCAAAGTGAGGTTTGAGCAATGGTACAGCTTCTGAGAGTTACTGAGCTCATCTGTGTGACTGTGCTCCATGAGGGTAAGGGCTGTGCAGATTTTAATGACTGACTTTCCACCTGCTCCTATCATCAAGCATTTGTGACCTGGATGGGGCTGGGAAGAGGATGGGAGCCTGGAGTAGACCCTCATGCCCGCTCCCTATGGTGCTAATCCACTGATGGTCTTCTCGGGCTTTAGAAAGGTCTATTCTGGGAGACCAATGCTTCCCAGGACAGGCAGCCAGAGCCTGTGATGTGCTATGCAGTGCACAATGGCCAATGGTAGTGGTGTCAGAAGTGAACCTAGAGTGTGTGATACGTATTACCTTCAGGACAAGGATTCTCTTTGAGCTGGGGACTTCTGCTCCTAATTCTATACTAAAGCTTTCTACAGGTTGACTCCTACTCTGCTAACAAGAAAACATACAGTGTTTAAAATGTTTTTAAATTTCCCTTTAATGACTGGTAATTAAAATTGGGCAGAGGAGGGAAGGCCCTGTGAGACAGTGTTGATCTTGGCTGAGACAGCCAAGTAGATGTTTCATTTACAATCTCTCCACCTTGGGGACATCGTGGGGTCTCTGGCTTGGTTCTGAGCTAAGGCTGGAACAGAGTCTGGGTGTGGGGTATAGTTTAGCACGTGCATGAGGTAGGTGGTAAAGACAAGCACCCTATCTGCAGTGCTCCCAGCTGTACATCACGATTGAATGCCACTGTAACGCGAAAGAATAAAACAATGAAAAAAAAAATCAGGACCTGACAACATCCATAATTTTCAGGAGTAAAAGAAATTTTTGGTTTTTTTTAGAATAGTGGTTCTCAAAGTATGGTGTGTCACCCATTGGGAGGTTTGGGAAGTCAAAATTCTTTTCACAGTAATGTTGACATTTTAAATTTTCATTCTCTCTCACCGCACAGAAGAGGTTTTGGAGGGCCCCATGACCATGTTACCACCACAGGTTAAATCTAGGAGCTGGTCTGAGAATCCAGCTGTCTTCCCTCAAGGAGGCATTAAAGAGATTTACAAAAATGGAAAAGACCACCACTTTTCTCACAAAAAGTGTTTTTTCTCTTTTGCCTTGGACAGTAGATATTTTCATATGATAACCTGGAGTGGATATGTTACTATGTATGTAACCTGTAGTGGGTTCTTGTTGTTACTTTTAAATAAGTTAATGCTGTACATTTAAAAAATTCTCTAGTTTAGTTTTCAATATGGTTAAATGCACACAGGTAAAATTCTCCTATTCAAGAGTTCTTTGGGGGTCCTTAGTAATTTTAGGGAGGGTAGCAGAATCCAGAGGAACTGATGCTCTAAAGAATAAGCTTTCTGTCCCTCCCAGGCCATGTGGGGCCCGGGCTTATGAACAGAAATGCAGCTGGCTCTGTTGGTCTTGGTGTACAGAACACAGTCTCTGAGCTCATCTTGTGGAGTGCTCATGCCATCAGCCCTGAAGAATGAACCTTCTGCCTCATCACGGAATGAGGAGCTGAAGTCTGACCTACAAGATACGGGCATGGGTAGGAAAGACACCCTCCACCTGGAATAGTAGCATTCACTTTCCCATACTTAGAGCCTCCTAAACTTATTTAACAAAAGAATTATGCCTAAGACTTTAAGCACAAACTTAAGGAATCCTACAGAGAAATGATTAAACTGTGAATGTCCTGGTATGAATGTGAATAATTACACATGAACACCCTTTACCATTCAAATAATTGTCATTCAGCTCAAACTGAGTGACTGACTTGAACAGGGGTTAATAGTTTCAGAACAATAGCAGAAATACAGAGTAATACACTGTAAAAAAAAATCTGAGGTGGGGAGGGGGAGAACAAGGAGGAGAGCAAGTGCTCAAGAGGTGGATCCCAGTGGCTTTACTGTATTAGTGAGGTTAACTGTACAAAGAAGGGAAAGCAAATCAAGTCTGAGGGTTCTGGCTCTAATTCCACGTGGCATACTTGCCTCTTGCACACACACATATCCGCCCCACACACATCCTGCTCCACAGCATGTGCCTCCTACCCCTTCCTAGAAACATTTAGATGCAGAAGACGCGTGATGCTTTGAGCCCGGGACTGGCTGCTCCAATGAAGGAAGAAATCTCCCTTCACATGCTCCCTACCCTCAGAGATCATATCCCCAATGCTGACATCAAAAACAACACCGAAGGAGAACACCTGACTCAAAATGACAGTACCAACATGTGCAAAACAATATTTCCCTCCATTGGCAACCTTCACTCTGCCCAGAGCCAGTGACACAAAGTCTTGTCTTCCCTTTGCTGGCTTTAGTGCACCCAGAACAGGCACCAGCAGCAACTGAATTTCCAACCGGTGCCATTTCACAATAAATATACCGACAGTCTTAAGAACACATCAGTGCAATGAAAGAACCTACATATGTGACCTTGCGTGAGTTGCATGCATTCCATCAGAAATTGGGAAGCCTCCCCCAGTCTCCTTTCTCCTTCACTCAGGAGGGGGAAGACCTTGCCAGCCTTGTGAACAGACACTTTACACTACACCTACAAATCTAAAATAAGCTCCTTCCCAAATTGGGGCAGTGCCCAAGCCACCCTCTGGCCTCAAATGCAGACACCTCACAGTCAGCATCACCTGACTTAATTTCCGGGAACACTGACAAACCTAGAGGGGGTGGATTGCCTGACTGGTCCCCACCCAGGCAGCTTCTCGAGCTTGTCTGAAACAGCCCTGAGGTGTGCTGAATAATTTTTCATTGATAATCATGCTGCCATCGCCATTAGCTAACTTTTGAAGACCAACCCAATGGAAAGGAGCTCGGCCCTTAATTTCTTAATGAATTATTCTTTACCATAGGATGGGAATTACACCATGGAAAAGGCATATCATTACTGACAGAGCTGTCAGAAGGACAGGCAAAAGGAAAACTGGCAAGCTTTAATTTCTCTGCAGAGAAATGAGGGGCTCTTTGGGGATTAATCTCAGTATCAACATTGAGCCTTTGCCTCAGGGCAGCTGAGGAATTCAAAAGAAGTTGTGACTGAATTTTGAGTGATGGAATCTAGCTCAAATTGTGCAGCTGACTTTAGTTTCTCACCTATTCAAATGAGGACGAAGCTGTGCAGGTGTGCGAAGGGGAGTGCGGCAGGGCAGGTAGCGAGTGCTGCTGGTGGGGGACGGGGCAGCAGGCAGGCAGGGAGGAGGGCGCCCACACTCACATGAGCCTATACTGAGAACATCCACTGAGCAGAAGAGATGGGCAGGCACACACTGTGATCTGCCCCACAGCCAGCGGGGTTAGGTCCCTTCTCTTGGCAAGGACTGAGGCTGAGGCACAGAAAAGGCTGTTTGGGCAGATGGTAGCTCTGGCCCCTTAGATTTTATACCAGGTATCAAATCCATTCCCTGAAGTCAGTCCTCGTCCCACTGCAGAAGCTGAGCTCAGGGACTCTCCCTCTCCCTTGGGTCAAGGGGCTTCAAGATTGCATCCTCTACTTCATGGAGTCTTGTGGCTGCTGTGACCAGCCCACTGCTGCTGCTGGAGAAAAAGGGGCAGAGTTTGGTCTCCCTTCTCCACACCAGCAGCAAAGGGGATCATGAGGAGGGTGTCCTCAGCAAGGCTGTCTTTCTTCAACATGGGGGAAGAAGACCCAGTGGGGGATGTTCAGATTTGTTGATTAGTTTATTAATTTGTTTCTTGTTTATTCAACAAATTTCAAAAAGCAGCTACTGAATCCTGTAGCCGGTGCCACTGGGGGAATGCTGATGTTTGTGGAGGTAAGAGTGCTGTGGGGTGCTGACGCTTGACCTGCCTCACAACTGAATACCCTAACACCAGGAAAGCAGGATATAGGTATGATGGGGGCCATGGGTACAGAGGACTTCTGAGCAGGTGAGGATGGAACTGCGACTTGCAGGTAGGCAGGGAGGGACAGGAAGGAGGGGCTCCTCGAGAGGCAAAGGAGCCAGGTGGAGGGGTGTAGGTGAGACCAGGAGAGTGTGCAGCCTGAAGGGGGCAGTGATGTAATCAGGTTGTATTCTGAGGCTGACCTTAAACCACAGGAAAGGAAAACTTTTTTGTACAAAATCCCCTGAACTCCCTGAAGGTGACCACCATTATTGGGGATGCCTGCCTGCCTAGGCCAGCGTTGTGGTGGGGGATGACCCCTTATCCTGTGACCCCTGCCCGCATCACAGTGGCATTGGCCACTAGCCTCACCTGCTCCCTAGGACTTCTCAAGGCCACCTTTGGATGCGCAATCCTTGCAGGAAAGTCAGTGTCTAAAGCTCCCTGTTAGCCTTTTTTCTTACTCATTTTTATGGGTCCTTCAGTCTCTTCCATGCCACTAAACCCAGAATCTCTGCCTCTAATCCCAACCTTCCCATCTCTGTCTTTATTCTCAAGTGATCACACTGGAATTCCCAACTGCTCTTTCGATCTGAAGTGCCCCCAGAGTTTCATGTTTTAAAGGCTTGGTTCCCAGCCTGTGACCTGTTGGGAGGTTGTGGAACTTTTAGGAAATAGGGTCTAATGGGAGGTGTTAGGTCACCGTAGACATGTCTGAAGCAAAGGTATTAGAACGCTGACCGTTTTCCCTCCTCTCCCTCCTCCATCCCTCTCACGGCTGTCCAGATACCGTGAAGTGAGCAGCCTCCTCTACTCCATGCTCTTGGCTGATTCACTGTTCTGCCACAGGCCCAAGGCTGCAGGACCAAATGACCATGGGTTGCTTAAAATGTGAGCTACAATATACCTTTTCTCCCTACACGTTGTTTATGTCAGGTATGTGTCACAGTGATGGAGAGCTGATTCACACATTACCTCTGTGCCATCTTTGGCCCAACCCTCATCTCAAATCTTACAAGCTGATTCCATTTAGTTGTTCCATTTAGCCCGAGGATGGGCCAGGGCACAGGTCTATGGGACACATGATGCTTCTGTCCACAGACTGGTCATGTGCAGGGACGTAAATTTCAACATAAGACATGGTAGTTATTGGTGGGAAGATGAGGTAGTGTTTCAGCTACAAATACCAGAAGCTACAAGAAATGACAGTTAAATCACAATGACTGGGAAGGCTGAATCCTGCATTCCCTGGTCCTGGTAGTATATTTTACTTAAGGACTGCAGGTAGGTTTATTTGCCCACAAAACTTCTTAATGCTAAGGAAAAAACAGAACTATGTAGATGTGTCCACTGTGCTCTGCCCTGTGAGTGTGAGGTGCCTGATGTCAGTACCAGGGCCAGGAGCAGGCAGCCTGGGGCACGTGCAGGCCTACAGAGAAGTGGGGCAGATGCTCAGCCACGGCACAACACTTCTACTGGACCTGTGGTTGTGCAGGCATGTCTGCGCTCACGTTCCAAACAAGTACAATGGACAAGATAACTTTATGTCCAGGAACACTATTGATTTGACATTCACATTAAGGAATTTCTGTCCTTTTTGACATTCAGATTAAGGAATTTCTGAGTTCCATAAGAGGCTTGGGAAATACTAAATAAAATACTATCATACTCAGGGAGGCTGAGGCAGGAGGATCACAAGTTCAAGCCCAGTCTGGGGAACCTAGTCACTTAGCAAGATCATGTCTCAAAATAGATAAAGGCCTAGGAACGCCTGGCTTCAACTTCTAGTACTGTAAAATAAAAACAAATATCCCCCCAACCTATCATTAGATGACTGCCTTAGTTATTAAGCCATAGCTATTGATAAGGGAACCTGGCTCAGGGTACCAGGCAGGGATCTCTGAGGATGCGTACCCCACAGGTCCTCTGGTAGGGGTCACAACATTGGAAGGGACTGCCAGGATGCAAGTGTTAGGATGAGACGGGGATTTTCCCCCATCCCCCTTGCTCAGCTCATTGGCAAAGTAGGCCATGCTGTGCAAAAGCCTGGCCCCAAGGCTCCCTTTTCCTCACCCATGAGGCCAGTGCCCAGCAGCGCCACAGACTAGAACCAGATACAAATGCAATATGCACTGGTGTTAAGGGCAGCTTGGGTACCTGGCCTTAACCTGACCCCCAGTGGCTCCACCTCAAATCTCCATCCATGCAGCAGAGGCATGACTGCCTGATGCCTAGGCAGGAGACCCAAGGCTCACTTGGACTATCATTCCACCTGTGTCGGGCATACCCACAAGCTCTCTGGGTTCCACCTGGAGAGCATATCCTGTCACCACTGGCCACCATGGCCTGCTCTGCTTCCTTTTATGACAGTCTTCCTAGTGCTCTTGCTTCCTTACCAGCTGCCCAGCCCGTACCACACCTGTAAAAAGTGCCCACCTAGTAATCTCACCCAGCCATGTGTTGTCCCCTGCCTAGCATATCCTGCCTCTTACACTGGGACAGCCCTCGTCAAGGGCTTCTCAGTTTGTTCCCCTCACTTGCTTTGTTCTAACCGTCCTGGCTTTGCGTGGTTTCTAAACTACATCACACTTGCCTGGATGGATTAGCAAGTTAGTCAGTTTTCCTATTGCAGAGCAAGGGAACAGCATTAGAGAGGAAGTGCTAGGGACCACATGTAGTACCCAGGTCCATGCCTCCATGATCACCAGACACACCCAGAAGTGTACTTTACTAATCTCCTAAGTGGCTTCCAAGCCAATCAGGTTGACATTCCCTGGAAAATTTCCTCTTAGATGTTCATGTGGCTTGTGCTCTTTATTCTGGTCTCAGCGTAAATCAATTCTTTGAGATCTCCCTTGACCATTTGAAACAAGTGGCCATACATAGTCTCCTGTTTCCTCTGCTTCAGGGCCCTTCACACTGATGGCATTACCTGTTCAAGTGTTATCTGTCACCTTCAGAGGCACTCAAACCCTGCCTCACCCACCTTTTTCCTTGTACCTAGTTCTTGATTAATTTCTTACTGCTGAAACACAATAGTTGATATCCACAAATTAAAGCAAGGAAGGTTTATTTTGGTTCACAGTTTCTAGAGTTTTCAGTCCATACTTGGCTGTCTCCAAGGCAGGGCAGCATGGCAGAGGGGCATGGCAGAGGAGAAACAGCTCACGGTAAGCCAGGGGAAGCAGAGAGCAGGATCAAGGTAGAAGCAGGGAAGAGCCAGACATAGACCCAGGACACACCCCAGTGACCCACCTCTTCAGACCAGATCTCACCTCTGAAAAACAAATTAGCTATAAGCCCCATAATTCAATCACCTTCTAAAAGCCCCACCTATGAGTGCATGAGGCTCTGGGGGACAGTTTAGATGTAAACCATAACAACCAATGACAGAGTTCGTAATGGTGGGGCCCTGTTACACACCTACTTCACAAAAATGAACATAAAGTGCACAGTTCAGTCAAGGCCAATCTCCTTCCTATCAGCTGTATCTTCAGGAAAGCAACTGACAGGAGCTCGTAAGGGTTTGCTATGCAAAGAGAGCTACAAAGAAGCTGTATCTTTAACTGGCAATAGAGAGGCTGATTTTCAGTGTCTTTTCCTAAAATTTGTTTCCCAATAATAAAGGCCTATAACATTAACTTTTTATCTCCAACATTTTACTACAGAAAATCTAAGCATATAGAAGACTTTGAAACATTTTACAAGGAATACCCACATACTTACCTACCAGATTATACAAATAACCTTTTATGCTTGTTTTACTTCTAATTCTCCTTCCACCTGTTTCCATCTTAACTTTTTTTGCTGTATTTCTAGATAAGCTGCAGACACCAGTGTACTCTCCCCAAGTACGTTAGCTTGTATTCCATTAATTAAGAGTTCAATGCTACCTTACAGTTCTTTTTACCTTGGAGGTAGAAGTTACGTACAACAGAACGTACACTCTGCAGTGTACTGTTTGATGAATTTTGACAAATACATAACACCTGTGTAACCCAAAATGTTAAGATTCATGCCAGAACAATCCTAAATGCCTCCTTCCCAGTAAGTTGCTGTCGGCACAACCCCAGAAGCAGTTATGCTTTTAATTTTTTTCCATCGCAGATCAGTTTTGCCAACTGTGGAGCTTCAGTAAATAAAACCAGAAGTCTTTCTGTGCCTACTTCTCTGCTCAGCACACTGCCAAGACTCATGCCTGTGGCTGTGTGTCTTCAGTCCCGTATTTTTTACTGCCAAACATACAGACAGGGACACAGCTCCACAGGGGATATGCCTCCATCAACATATCTGTTCTCCTACAGACCTACATCTGGGCAATCCAAATTGCTGGCAATCACGAGAAAGCACTATGATCACTCTTGCATGTTTCTGTGGACATAGGCTTTGCTTTCTTCTGGGTAAATACCTAAGAGTAGGGGTGGTAGATAAGAGGGTATGGGTACATTTAGCTTTATAAGAAGCTGCTAGACCTTTTACCAAAGCAGCTATACCATTTTACATCCCATCAACATCCCAATCATCTGCATTCTCACTGACATTTAGCATTGCTGGCCTTTCTAACTTTAGTCAACCCGGGGTATATATTCACATCTTTCACTGTGGTTTTAATTTGCATTTCCCAAAAGACAGGTGATGATCAATATTTTTTCATGTGTTTATGGGCCAATTACTATATATCCCTTTGTGAAGAGAGTATCTTTTGGCCAAGTATTTATTGTCTGTCATTTTATTATGGAGTTTTAATATGCCCTACTTACAAGTCCTTTGTTAGAGCTATGTTTTGCATGTATCTCTTCCTCTGTGGCTTGTCTGTTTATTTTCTTATTGGTATCTTTTACTTTAGTGATAGTGACAATTTATCTCCTGGCTTTATCTTTCAGGGTTACAAGAAACGTCTACCTACTCAAATCATGTAAATAGTCTTTATGCTTTCTTCTAAAAGATTTTAAAAGCTTCAGATATATGTTTCAGTATATGTTATTGTTCAAATTAATTTTTATATGTGGTGTGAGGTAGGGGTTAAGTGATTTCTGAAGATGGACAACCAATTATTTAACTATTATCTGCCAAAAGGACTTTACTTACCTCATTGACATACCCTTCTCAAAGATAAAGTGACTGTAAATGTATGGTTCTCTATTTTAAGTTTTGATTTATCACAGTATCTTGATTACCACTGATGTGTAGGAAATTTTGAAATCATATAATGTATGTCATACAGTTTCGTTCTTCTTTTTCAAGATTTCTTTATCATAGGCCATTTCCATTTCCATATAATTTTAAAATCAGTTGAGAATTTAAGAGCCTGACTGAACCAAAAACAAATAGTAGAGAATTGATCTCTTTGTAATAGTGGCTCTTGCAGTGACCAAGGTACATCTCTTTATTTCTCTTAGTCCTGTTTTATACTGTTCAGTGGAGAAGGTTGTATATATTTTATTAATGTTAATGTTGAACACTCTATATATGATGCTATTATAAAGGCAACTATTTTTAAATATACTTTTAAATTATATGAAATACAATTTATTTTTATATATTAAAATTGTATCCTCAACCTTGTTATTCTACTTACTAGTTTAAATAATTATTTTCATACTTGCAAGAATCAACAACTGGGATCTCATCCTACTGAAAAGTTTCTGCACATCTAAAGAAATCACCAGCAGAGTAAAAAGAAAACCCACAAACCTGGAAAAAATTTTAGCTGACTGTCCCTCAGACAAAGGGCTTCTATCTAGAACATATAAGGAATTAAAAAATATCAGCCCCCCCCAAATTCAAAGACCCAATCCAAAAATGGGCAGCGGAGATGAATACACATTTCTCAGACAAGGAGATACAAATGGCAAATAAATATATGAGAAAATGTTCAACATCATTAGTCATTCGAGAAATGCAAATTAAAACATTGAGATTCCACCTTACCCCAGTAAGAATGGCTAGCATTAAGAAATCAACCAATAACAAATGCTAGCGAGGCTGTGGAGAAATAGGAACCTTTCTCCAGTGCTGGTGGGAATGCAGATTGGTGAAACCACTCTGGAAATCAGTTTGGAGTTTCCTCACAAAACTAGATCTACAGGTCCCATTCAATCCAGCTATTCCCCTTCCGGGTACTTTCCCAGAAGATCTAAAAACATCATATCCCAGCGATATATGTGCACCTATGTTCATAGTAGCACAATTTGTAATTGCTAAATTGTGGAAGGAACCCAAATGTCCATCCACCAAGCATTGGATAAGAAAATTGTGGTACTTTTATATAATGGAATACTACTCATTTATAAAGAAAGATAAACTTGAGGCCTTTATAGGTAAATGGTCACAACTAGAGACCATACTCATAAGTGAAATAAATCAGACCTGCATGTGCAAGCACCACATTGTTTCAGTAGTGTAAAACTTGAAAGAGTTAATTTAAACTAGGAGATATGATAGACATTGTGAAATGATAGGAAAGTACTCAAGGGTAAAGGGCAACTGGGATGTAGGAAAAGAGAAGGGAAAGAAGGAAAAATTTTGTATGTATGTATATACAGGATAGTTAACATAGTTGTTCTACTGCCTTCTATTTCTTTGCTGAAAGAAACTATCAATGAGTCCTTGATTGGTCAATATTGCATGTCTCTATCTGTTTTCATGAGAAACCACTTTGAAGATATCAATATGTAATACAACAAGCATTGTTAACTTCCTACCACTTTGTCTCTAACTCTGAATCGTCTGTACTGTTCTTTTGCTATTTTGTAAAAGGTTGTCTGTCTGTTAATGTTTTCCTCCTTTTATTTTTAAAATAAAAAAAATTATTTTTACTTGTTAAAAAATAAATAAATAT
This sequence comes from Chinchilla lanigera, assembly GCF_000276665.1. Lineage (NCBI taxonomy): Eukaryota > Metazoa > Chordata > Mammalia > Rodentia > Chinchillidae > Chinchilla > Chinchilla lanigera. The sequence goes on along the minus strand of NW_004955477.1, from coordinate 7,337,481 downwards.
TTTCAAAATTTTTAAGATATTCTATGCAAATAATAATGTAATCTGAAAATAGACAGGTGTACTTATAGCCTTTTAATATGTATTCTTTTAATTTCTTTCTCTTTACATTTTGTAGAATATTTTTCTTTTAAATTGTGACTTACAAAAGTATATAGCAGAATCTGGTTTTTTAAACCAGTCTGCTTCTGTCTTTTTATTTGAATATTAAGGACATTTATATTTAATGTAATTATCAATATGGCTAGAATCAAGCCTACCAACTTGCTGTTTGACCCATCTATTCTTTGATCCTCTCTTCCTTTTCTCTTTGATTTATTTTAAAAATTAGCATCCTGTTTAATCTTTTCTATTGGCCTATGAGCTAGATTTTGTTTTTTTAGTGGTATTCTAGGATTTTTTTCAATCTTAATTTATCAAAGTCTATCCTCAAATAATATTCTCCTTGCTCACAATAAGGAACTTATAACAATGTATCATTTTAGTTCAATCTTTTATATTGCTGTTACATGTATTTCTCATACACTACAAAATTCAGACTACATCTCTATTAATTTTACTGTGAATAGTTCATCATCTTTTAAAGAAAATAAAAACACTAAGAAAATATCTATCAACTTTGCCAACATATTTTCTGGATCTAGTGAGGTTCACTCCTCTGGGAACTGTTCAATGCACAGTTCCAATCATTCCTTGGTCTCATGTGGCTTCCATATACACATATGACTTAGTATTCTGCAGTTCAAGGGAACATCACCCAGATTTCTGGAATTCCTTCTCTGTACAACTTTATCTTCTGCAGTACTCTGCCCACAGATTCCAGGCAGTTGGAACACTAGGACACACCACTAAAATATTTTCAACATCAGTAGTTTAAAAGGTAAAAACCGAAAAGAACCAAAATGTCTACTAACAGAAGAACAAGAAACAAATCACAGCACATTTATGCCATGAGATTTTGCACAGTAGTTATAATTAGTGGACCATTTCTACAGGATTCAAAATACCTTTTCCTATAAGCATACTGATTGAAAGAAGCAAGCCCCAGGGAGATATGGGTATCGTTAGATTCATTTAAAATGCAGGGCAGATGCTAGGGCAGGACTTCACAGTTCTGGCTCTGTTCCACTTCTTGGACTGGCTGATGCAACAATGACCTGTCCATCATTATTTATACATCACATGTCCATTATGATTATTCTTTTGTCTGAATATTTCATAGTAAAAATAATGAAATCAACTTGCCATCAGTTGCTCAGCAATTATTCTTAATGAAGCTCTTAAAACTACTACAATACTCTTCTGATAAAAAATTGATGTAGTAGGTACCTGTTCAAAGATGTTCTTGCTTCCACCTGATGTTCAGAACAGTGGTTGCAGAGAATGACACACCCATGTGCCAGGAGTCCATGCTCTGAGGGATACGTGGGCAGGTGGCTTGGCTTGTGCCCACTCTCTAGGGAGTAGGCTCTGGGACCTTACACAATGTTCTGAAAGAGGCCTGATACTGTATTTATTCTTACCTGTTGTCATATTCACAGGTACTTGCTATAAACCAGGCACTGGATGGATGCTTGGATGGAGAAGGAAGTCCTCCTGTCTGAGTTTCAGGAGTACCCCCTTGCTCACAGTACCCCCAATGCCACCATGGTTCAGAGTTAGGTAACCTTCAGGTAAGTACTGTCCCTTCCTTGCTGCTTGTGGTAAAATTCACTTTGTTCACTGAAGAATGCCTCTAGGTGCCAGAAACCAGCTACGAAGGAAAGAATAAAAGTGCAAAGAGCCAGGTGCTGTGGGAGCAGAAGTGAGAGCCGTCTTGAGCCAGGAGGGATGACCCCACTCTCACATACCCACCCTCTTCTGGCCTGCATGAATGGGCTCATGTGAATTCAGAAGTACCTTCAATCAGCCATTAAAACTTCAGTGAGTAGGTAGAAGAAATGATAGGTTAATAAATATTCTTTCTCTAATTAAAATACTAACTAGTTCCATTAGTTTCAGG
>NW_004955477.1:7272982-7330482 GCF_000276665.1 Chinchilla lanigera | reverse complement strand
ACCCTTTAGTTTGGCTATGTTCAAATTCCGAGATCAGATACATATGTACACATCACCCAGAACTTAAGCTGTCAACACACAGTAACAAAACACTTCTTAAATGTGCAGAGTTATATATTTCAAAACAAAACTTGTTATTAGGAATGGTAAACTCAGTATAAGGCAAAGAATACAGCAAGAGGACTCCTAAGACCTGAATCATCTTCTTTTTATGGTGTTAGGAATCAAACCCAGGGCCTTGTAGATGTCAGGCAGGCGCTCTGCCACTGAGCTACATCTTAGCCCTTGGTTTATTTTAATAAGGTACTTTACAGCAATTCTCAGAACAGGGTATGCTTGTCTAGACAAAGACTTTGATATGTCTTTAGGAAGGGTGAGAAGTATGGAAATTTGTAGGCAAAATATTCTGGATGAGATTTCCAGATGATTTTGATATATAAATACTGTTCCACTAAAGGAATGATACACAAGAGCAATTGAAGAAGCTGTTTGTTTAAGTAAATCACAGCTAAACCTTTAGAAACTTTCCCCTAGTCCAAGATGTTACATAGTACAAAGAAAACAAGTGCTCATTGCATTTACCAGGTGGAGCCATGTTAAAAACTAAGAAACAATGAACTAAGATATGATCTGAGCCTCAGGTTCTTTGGCCTGTGAAATTCACCAACATGCCAAGATGTAGCTGCTCAGTCTAGCTGAAGGGCTGGTGGGTGGGGCACTGGGGCAGGCAAGGTTGGCCCCATGTGGACAGGACCAGAGCAAACCAGGAAAGCTGCTACCCCTCACAGGCTCTGTGGGAACTCTGCAGGGACTCCTTGGGGATCCCCTCAAACCCTCTAGATGATGCTTCATGCTCAGTATACCACCTCAACCTGAAGAAATCCTCACTCAGGGCCCTGCCTTTGGGAACAGCCTGCATTTTGTTCTGCTGAGGGGCTGGAAATAACATGAACATTCTAATATGAACCGGGCAGTCAGCAGAAGAGGGGACAGGAGCCATGTAGGGGAGCCTCACCCAGGGCTGGATCTCATGAATCAAGACCTGTGCACTGACAGGAGCCCTCTACAGGAAGTGGCTGTTCTTCCATGCATTTTTGTTTTGTTTTGATTTTGCTACTGGGCACTGAACCCATACATGATGGGCAAACTCGCTACCACCGCTGAACTACATCACTGACCTCTCTCCTGCTCTAAAGCACAGAAACCTATTCCGTTTTACTTTCCATGAGGATAAGGACAGTGTTCCTGGCTGCGGGCTCCACTTCTAATTTAAGATATCTGAAAATGGTCCCAGCTGCCTTCAAGTTCATGGGCCTGTTATGCCCTCCCAGCTTTGGGTTGGGTTGTTTGATCCTTGCCTTGGCCTCAGCAGGCCTCAGACCCAGATTTCTAAATGTGCTGTCCTGGCAGAGACTCAGCAGCTCTGAGGTTGACTGAATTACATTTTTACCAGCTGTTTCTTTCTCACTTAATTTAAGTTCAGTGTTGTTAGCTTGTTTTAATCAATAAATGGGCTCAGGAAGGAGGCTTACCCACCTTCTATCTCCACCAGGTAATATTGGCAAGGTCAACAAGTTTTATAAGCCCTTGTTTAAAATAAGGGAAAAGAGTACTGTTACCTGAGCAGATCCTATAAATGTACCCCTTATCTTAGCCATTATGCTCTCTTCACATTGATGGTTTTGTTTCGGTTTGTTAAATTCAGGGAAAAATAGCAGAGCAGGGTGCCTGCAAGTGTAAAGCTTGCCTTGCTAGGGCACTACAGGGAGGGTCCAGAGAACATGCCCCTGATAGCAGTGGCCCTCTGCAGACAAACTCAGGATGGACACATGACCTGCAAGGCAGGTCTGTGAAATGTGTGGCCCTAGACATTCAGGTAGAGGCTTGAGTGCCTCTTTCCCAGGAGATGGATACCACCTGGCAGATGACAGGTGCCAAGACAGGGCAGATGCAGGCTGCCACGATATAAGAGCCAAGGCTGGGCCATTCAGCATAACAGGGTGATGGGTTCAAGATCAGCCCTTGCTTGGCTCTCCAAGGTATATTTTTAAAAAGCTGATTCCATTAAGGACCCAGGGAAATGTCTACTCCACTGCCCCTCCGTTGGTCATTATCTGCCTTCCAGGCCTCCCATGGCCCCCACTGAGATAGTCTTCCAGGACATACTGGGAAATTAATTCACTCCCCAAAAAGCCTTTCCCCTAACTCTCTGGCAGGTTTTTGTGAGAGGCCCTTTAGATGAGGAGTTCCATGGAGACACAAATATGAGACCATGAATTCTTTCTGAGGCTGTGTAATGGGAGTCACAACACTCATCTGTAGCCAGAGGTGTAGAAATGCAGATTTTATTGCTGCCACACAACTGGATTTCATAGCTAAGCTAATAGCTGTGACGAAGGAATTATTAAAATGTTAAATATTTCATTTAAAAGGGAACATTGCAGTCACTTTAAAAGAAAAACTCAGAACTCATCTATTGAGAGCCATTCTCTGTGAGACAGCCCAGCAAGGACCAGCAGGTTCCACCATGCATAAGGCCACAGTGGGGGGCCAGCACCCTGTCCTGCCCTGGGTGCCTGCTGACGCCTGATAGTGGCAGAGAGGGTCAAACCCAGACCCAAGTTCAGTAGCCTGGGGTCAGCAGCTCCACTCTATGTCCCCTGGGTGCTGCATCATCCACCCACACCTGCTGAGAGGATCTCAGAGTCAAAGGGCTCAGAGATGGGAGAGAGCAGAGTGTGCCCACATTCACTCTGCATCTGAAAGTCCACTCAGGTATCCCTCAGGTCTGCACCTCTGGAGCTCACTATGAAAAAGTGCTTTAGGCAAGGACTACTTTTCCTATTCTCATTACTACTGACAAAGATCTCTAAATCCACAGTAAGATGGAGCTTATACAAAGCAATTAACATGTTTAACACAAAAAATATGAAGACATCAAGGAGTGGTAAGAAAAAAGTTTAAGTAGTATTTCATGATGCAAGAAACATTAAGTAAGGACGAAGTTCAAGAATCATGGTTTCATTAGATAAGCATTTGTTGGCAAAAAACGAACACAAAGCTAACCTGCACAAGAAATTTACAGGGAAAAAGTGGTCTTCTTAAAACGATTCACTGTGCAATAAGAATGGTGTTTCTAAAGTAGTCAGAAAACCGAGAAAGACTTTTAGCAGAATACTGAAACTTTTAGTACACTAGTATAGCAAACTAAACAAACAACCAAACAAACACAAACCTTTGACTAATGTTATTTTAGGAATGACCTGACTACTACTGAGACAGCAATCTGACAAGAAAGAACACACTGTGTCCAACAGTTGGGTTCTATTTTGATTCCTTCAATGAGAAAACAAGCTGTCCCTTAGGGATCTCACCTTCCATGTCCAGGGACAATCCCACCTGGTGCAGCCCAGAAAAAAGACAGCTGCACAGAACCCAGACTCCAGATCAGGAAGAGTAGTTTAACTGTCCCTTTCCATACAAATGCCCAGGTAACTGACCTATCACTTACTAACCTTTGGAAATTCTTTAAGAAAAGAATTTGTGCTACACGAAATTCTTCCTACTTGGTAATATACAAATGTATATTATACAAATATATACAAATATACAAATGTATATTATACAAATATATACAAATGTATACAAATAATACAAATAATAATAATATACAAATATACAAATAATACAAAAACAGCAATGTCAAATGATTCAACTTAATACATTGTTTTTTGGCCTGGCCTTGAAAAAACAAACTAATCAGAGCTAGACACAGTGGTACGTGCCTGTAATCTCAGCCCTCTGGGAGGCCAAAGTAGGAGGAGCACAAGTTTGGCCCAGCCTGGGCAACTTAATGATTTAGTGAGACCTCATCTCAAAAAAAGGGGTTAGGACTGTAGCTCAGTGCAGAGGCCCTGAGTTCAGTCACACACACACACACACACACACACACCCACCCACCCAAGAATAGCATATTCGTCTTATGGAAGGACCTTGAAAAGGACAGGTGGTCTCCTGAACAGGAAGGGAGCCCTGAGCAGAATTGGCCATGCTGGAGATGAGGAAGGAGGAGAACCTGGCACCAGTGGGTCCTAAGTGTTGCAAGCCAGCCTTTCAGGAAGAAAAGTTAAATGTGCTAAAGCCCTAAGATCAAGCTATTATATTTGTACTTTTCAAACAAGTTGAAATGGATAGAATCTGAGAAGAATATGATGAAAAATGATACATAAAAGTATGTCAAACACATCTAAAAATTAAAATGCACAGAAAATAGAACTGGCTGAGGAAACATTTATTTCAAATGGGCCTGTTCCTCTCTATCTGCACAGAATATTGATTCTTATGAACCCACAGCTTCCAGAGGGTGTTGAGAAGTTGGAAGACTTTCCTTCTGTGGGACTTTTCCTTCACTGTTGATGTCACTGGTGTTATAAAATGCAAACTGGACAAAGGGGAACCCCAACAAATGCCAGAAAGACCGGCGGGTATTACACATCTGGGGGTAGTACCAATTAATTCTGTGTTAGCACCAGCCACCACCTCCCTTCCTGAAACTGTAAAAGCCATACACCTGGTCTCTGCTCAGGAGTAAATGATTGCGCTAAATTAAAAAAACCTGGCTTGCACACGCCTGAGTGTGAGAAACCCCATCCCCAGCAGCATCCACTAACTGTGGCAGGTGGGCCTGGCTCAGGGGACTGTAGGTCTCAGGAGCAAGCACCAGAAATAAACACTCTGGTCCTGCACCTGCCTTGGAGTCCCAGGGTACCAAGAGAAAGAAAGGTGCTGGAGTCTGAGCTCTGCCCACACAAAACTGAGCCAGAGATGACCTTGTCCTAGTGAGAAGTGCTTGCCTGAACTGCAGGGCTGGAGCAGCTGAGTGGCTTTACCCTATCCCAATGGCTACTGTAGGTCTTCCTGGTCACTAAGACACAGCATGATCTGCAGGCATGGAGACAGCCTGTGTGGATCTGATGTAGACTTCTGAGCCAGGGACACTGGGGCAAAAGTGGTCTCCTGAGGGGCTGGAAATGTACCTGAGGAGTCCCAAGTGTCAGTCCCTGGATCAGGGGCCAGGAAACACTGCTGTGGGGCAGCAATGAGGCCACAAAGCCTAAGTGCTAGCTTGAGGAGTAACTGATCATCCCATTATCATTGCCCTACACTGTGGGCAGCCACAGAGGTTCCTCCTCCATGGCTGTCTGGCATAAGGGCACATGACTTTCTGGACTCGGTGGGAGATGGGCCATCACTCTTATAACCAGTACCACTGTCAGACTTGCTGCAACTCTAGCAATTTTCTTGCACTGCTGGCCTCTACATTTTTCATTAAGTTATACAGTAAATCTTAAATTTAGGATTTCAAAGGCTCATATCCTCCACTCTACCCCATATACAATTATACGGATACTTCCTGTCCTATTTTGTAGAGAAGAGCCTGCTGGGCAGCTTCACTTTGCTCCTGGTAGGGCAGTAACATCAAATGGAGACAGTGGATAGTGGAATTAGTTGCTTGAAGGTTCCCAAGTCCTACTTAAAAAACTAAACCCATCTCACTTCTTCGGACTATATAGTAGCATCCCTGCCAGGGTCAGATGTGGTCAACCAGTGGGCTCACAACTCTTGGGGATGGACACATGGTGGAGGGGTAGCAGGTAGGGTGATGTGCTGGGCAGGGGCAGGGCAAGGTGGTTGGACAGCACCCTTGGCCTCTGTGCCTTATGGGTGATGACAGAGGTTCTTTAAATGTGTGCTGTATTCTGAAAACACTCATCCACCCACCCCCCACTTAGAAATTATGGAGTTCCTACTGAGAGAAACCTTTGGAGACAATTCTGTTTGTTACAGGGGAGAATAATGTGCCTAGTTCATTGCAGCTATACTCTAGTGCATTTTGTGCACACATACAAAAGTTCCTGGTATTATGTATTCATACTTGTCTGACCTTGTTAGTAAACTCAGATTTAGTGCAACCTCAGGGGCTTCTGTATTTGCTTCACTGAAAACTCCAAGTTTGTTTTTAGTAAAAATTCTTAGCAGCATTTAAAATACCTTTAATTGTACTCAATAAGCACTATGTTGAAATTCAAGACTGCTTTAAATGTATCATATCTAAAATCTCAGGGTAATTTTTTTCCTTAAGGATATGTATATATCCACACATATACATCTGAATATGAATATATATTCATTTACACTAAAATAATTATAAAAATCACTATGCAGAATAAATTTCTGGTATGCATCTAGAATGATGTTAAATTTCTGCATTGAGCAGATTCAAACAAAAACTTTAAAAGAAATGCTAAGAAAATGTTTTTAGGTTATCAGAGACTTTAAACGCCTTTAGCATGCTACATTTAAGCAACATCAATTCATCTCTTAAGAATACTTTTAACTACAGTAATTCTGAGAAGTTAAAATTTATCTGAGAAGATCTAGTTGATGCCTATGATGTAGCTGTCACCACGTGAGTTTATGGAAGTGGCTAATTGTCCATGTACAAGTCTCATTTTCTGTGCTGTTGGCAGGCAGATAGTTTAAGTTAACAATAAGCTTATTGAAAAATTTACTGCTATTCAGATGTGCTCCTATTTAAACCTTTCAGCCAGCGAGAGTCAAGAGTCGATCTGCATGCATCATTTTTACTGCCTTTGCCAAGAATTATGTGACCACATGCCAAAACTAACACAACCACTTGGAATGGGCGGGGATCACGAGCTCTTGTCCTTCAGTTTGGCCACATGCTGCCTGTCTCTAGATGATGTGAAAATAGCAAGTTGGTGTAGTCAATAAATGAGCTATGATGTCAGTGATAGTTCACAAGCGGAGCTCCCAACAGGCTGCATGTGAAAGGCAGGCACTAACCTTTCTGGAACACGGGATGGTGTAGAGCAGGCAAGGGGAGTCCATCGATGCCCGCAGGTTTGTGGAAATAGGCATCCAGCCAGGCTGCGCACTGCATCAGGGGCTCTGTCATTCCTTCTGGATTGCTGAGAGCCTCAGGAATTGCTGGGGCCTCCGTGGGGCTGCAAAAGTGATAACAGGGGTTTAGTAAACTTCTGGACCTTGCCTCCACACATGTGAAAAGCTAATGCCTACTGTATTTAGCTGGGGAGCACTGCCAGTTACTCCCTGGGCGCCTGTGTCCACCAGCTGTACAACAGGCCGGAAAGCAGAAAGACAGATTGTGGGAGGATATATACATATCCTTAAGGAGAATGCTGTCACCTCATCTGTTCTTCTATCTTCTGGCTTACAAACCACAGGGAAGGCCCACATGTGGGCTCTGTGAGTCTACAGGTACCGTACAAAGTACAGAAATGTGAAAGATCAAGAGACAGACACATAAAAACAATGGTGAATGTGTTCTCTTTTAAGGATTATGGATGGTACTCCTCCAGCTAAAATCATCAAGTATTTCTCATAAAAAATTTCTTCAGAAATATTATCGAAGTAACAGGCTGTACTATACACATTGTACCACCTAGTCTGAATCCTAACACTGAAGGGCATATCCATTCCTTCGGGCGACTCTGTGCTGCATTTGGGAGAGTTTCTCAGAGCATAACCAGGCTACCTATTCCCAAGCTCTAGCGTGGCTGATCCATGCAGGAGTCCCCGGTGGGCCTGGTGCTTCAATGATAGGACTGTGACTACTATGCCTGGGATGTTTACTTAGTTCTCTCTCAAATCCTCCTGGCTCTTTCTGGCCACTACCTCCTCTTCAATGTCTGGATGTTTAAATTCAAACATTTCAGAGAAGCTTCAGATTACTCCTTTATTGCTTCATTATGGGTGATCCTTCTCTGTACTTGATTTGGCCTTCACTGAGCCCACTGCTCATCTTCAGCCAGCGTCTACCTTCTGAGGTTGTGCTCTGAGCCAACATTCCTGTCAGAGCTTTGTTTCTGGGCTCTGACCCTAGAGTTCTATGCTGGATCCAGTATTTATTTCCATTTCCTAGGAGTCCACATGCATGAGGCACAGCCCTGGGTTGGATATCTCTGCTAATTTTCCTGTTTTACTTCCTGAGGCTCCCTATAGGCAGCCACTTCTGAGTGGCTCCCCAGGCCCAGTGGATCTTCTCACAAAGCTGATGAGGCTGTTGTGGGAAGGTGGAGAAACCTCTGAGAGGCAGATGCAAGATGTTCCCTGAGCCTATCAGCCTGGCCTTCCTGTTTCCCTTGGCCAACAGCTCACCAGGCATCCTTTCAGGGATAGCATATATACTTCCATCTATAGACAATCTGTCCTTACACTTGACCCTTTTGAGCATCCTGATGAAGGTAGGTGGTCTTTATTCACCTGGAAATGTGACCTAGCACAGGTATGACAGGAGATGCTGAAATACCCTAGGACACAACCTTACCTGTGTTTGTGTGAGGCAAGACATGAGGTGAGACTGGCTCTGCAGAAAAGCCACCCAAGCCATCCTGGGGGCATGTCAGGGTAAATAAAGATGCAGAAAGTGAAAGGCCACATGACAGGATGTCAGGCTGTGGTGAAGGATGGTAGGATTGCCAGTCTCTGAATGGTATGCATAAGCTGTGTGTGGTAGGCCAAGAAGGGTCCTTCTCCCCTACAGGTAGGGTATCCTTCTCTCCTACATGTAGGGTATCTCATGTGTGTGACTGGGTGTTATGGTTTGTGTCTGCATGTCCCCCCAAATCCTCATGCAGTCATGGGGCAGGTTTTTAGATTTATGATTGATTTATGGCCCAATGCTGGAATTGTGGATGTGAGTGCTATACCTGCCCTGAGGTGGGTAGTTTGCACACAATGTAAGGGAGGGAAAGAGGCTTCTTGCCACCACTCCTCCCTTTTGCTCTTGCTTCTTTGCTATCTTCTGCTTCCATGAACTGTTGCCCTCTGCCATGTGCCACCCTGCCTTGGAGCCAGCTGAGTATGTACTGAAACCTCCACAGACTGTGAGCTAAATAAACCTTTCCTTCCTTAATTTTGGGCATCAGGTATTTTGTCTCAGCAAAGAGAGAAAAGTAACCAAGATACAGGGATATCTGACCAGAGGCCATAATGCCCTGGCTGTTCCCAGCAGGCAACAGTATTAAGAAACAGGTAGACCCAGTGCTCCAGAAGAAGACCACAGCAGTGCATCAGGGCAACTTGTGGCTCTTGTGTGAGGGCTGCCTGGATAAAGCCTGTTCCCATGCTAGTGTCCAGGATTGCAGCTGTGGGCTGCAGGAGACCAGTGGTTCATCTCAGCTCAACCAGTATCAGAGGCTGGCTTGGAAAAGATGATGTAGTCAATATTGTATCTTAAGACCAGGGGAGTGGGTAGCATGTAGAGTGGTTAGTCCTCCCTTGTAAAAAGCAAACCAAGCTTGCACAAATCTGGACAGTAAGTGGCACACAATGAAACTACATGCCTTCCTTCTAGTTACAAAAGTGCACTCATGGTTAAAACAGAAGTTTAGGAAGGTAACAGTAGCTCACATGTGCAGCAAAACATGTTCTAAGGGTGAGGCTTAAAGGAGGCACAGACCACACATGTTCAAACACCCTAGCACATGTTCACCAGGATTAAGTTCTGCATTCCATCTCAGGGACAGGAAGTCAGTCAGGGAACGCCACCTTTGCATGCAAACACTGACAGCCCTCAGAAAGGAACCAGGGAATGGATGGAAAGGGGAGCTGTGAACTCACCAGGCAGGGACAGACCACTGAGATGAGAAGTCGGGCCTGAGACTCAAAGCCTGGTGGACCAACTGACCCTCAACATTATGACTAGGTAGAATAGGTCTAGGTTTTTTCCCAAGCTGCTGCAAGGCTGGATAGTGCTTTCCTTTAGCACAGTGCCCTGAGCAGACAGCTTCTTGTCTTAGCCGGTACAGCTGCCCAGAAACCGTTGCTGGGCCTATGCAAAAAGGGGCCCCTCAGTTGGGCATGGTGGTGCTCACCTGTAACCTCAGCACTTGGGAGGCTGAAGTAGGAGGATCCTTGTGAGTTTGAGACCAGACTGGGCAACAAAGTGAGCTCAAGGCCAGCCTGAATTGAATAGTGAGACCCTGTCTCAAAAAGACCAAAAAAAAAAAGGAGGTCCTTGAAATGTGAGGTTTACTCCATAGCCAGAGAATGAGGCCTCTCCTGGAGCACTTCCTGGGGAAATGGAAACACTATCTTTTCACTGCCTAATTTCTTTCCCTATTAGCAATGTCTGATGATGGAAAGGCGAATTTCTATCCCATGCTTGGTTTAAAAATTATTTAATTTTAGAGACAAAATTCTCATTTTATTCTTGCTCTGGTCATCTCTAACCACATACAATGGAGTCTAAAAGAAAAGAGAAATGTGTAATATGTTTTGCTATTCTGATCTCCAAGGATACCAGGAAAATACAGGGAGCAGGCATGGTGTCCACCTGAAGCTAAGTCAGAGCTCCCTCAGAGCACAGCCCACAATGGCCTCAAGGTGACTCTGTCTGCTTAGACAGGAAGCTAACAATCTTGACAGTTCATGCACAGTGACCTCAACTGAGGGACTGGACCATGTCAAGCCCCCATGCCAAATCACCTTGGCCTAGGGTCTTCTGCAAGGGGAACTCAAGTGACTTCTTGTAGAGCCCAAGTAGTGGGGTGGGTTGTGGGTCAAGCAGGCAGCAAAGGCGAGGGGATCAAGGTCAAAGTCAGCATTAGCTTTCAAGACTTTTGAGGTTGAAAAGCATTAGCCTTTCAAGACTTTCAAGACTTTTGGTTGGCTACCACAACACCACAAACAGGGTTTCCTCAGAGAAGCCAGCATTCACTGTCACAGATGGGCATTTCAAAGTGAGAGGCAGGAGCTTCTGCACCCACCAGGGACCACCAAACCTACAGAACTTATGGTCCTTACGAAGAGGCACCCTGAGTGCATGGGCATATTTGGTGCTCCCAGGCCATGCCCATGCTGGTGGCTTACTCTCCACCTTGCTAGGGGATCTGAAATGTGAGCTGCGTTTCCTACCATTTCCCGCTCTTAAAAGGATATGTGAAGAATTTTTATAGTAGTAAAATTCATCTTAAATTGATTTTTTATGCTTGTGCTAAAGATCTCACCTCTGATTTACTCTGTAGTTCTCCTTTTTAACTCTTTCTCTATTGGCATTAGATAACTAGTCATGGGTGAAATGTAATTAAACAGCTTTGATTCCGAAGCAAGGATTTATGAGACTACATTTAAAATGAATGGCATTAAACACACACATAAAATCAGATTTTTAAAGCCATGGCACAAATTTCCATTTCTACAATAAAATGAAATTTATTCTCCTGCCCTGCCCTCTTCTCCAACCTCGCCTGGCTCGTCCCAGGAAGAGCTGTGGTGTGACAGCACTGCTAACAGCCGCTGTTATGATGGAGGAGTTTCTCCAGGATTCCCCACTGACGACCCCTGAAACTCCAATAATTACCTGCTCCATGCCCCACACTCTCTTAAATTCCACATCCAAGGCTTCCTAGTACCTCAGCTGGCACCTGAATGCAAACCCCTGTGGCCAAATCATGTCTCCAGGAAAGCATTACAGCATGTGAACCCAAAAAGTGCATCTCTGGGTATCCTCATGGGGGTCTGGGCCAGGATACCAGCTGGAAAGCCAGTGCTCCAGGAGAGAAGACCCTTGTGCCAACATCAGTGGGGACTACGGAGGGCACATCAGGGTTATGTCTTACTGGTCTCTCCCAGAATGCCACTTGTCACCCACAGAATAATCCTGAGCTAAAGCTTTTGATACTAGGACCCCTTTTATTCTCTTTAACCCAATACTGTGTTGCCTTGATTCAGAAATTTCATCCTTTCTACAATTCTGCTTGCAAACCAAATTGGATGAGAACCAAATAGAATTTCCCCATAAGGTCAACATTGAGTCTAACCATTGAATTTGATTCGTTTCTCATCCAATTCGGTTTGCGACCAGAATTGTGGAAAGAAAGAAGTTTTTGTACTTAGGTACCACTGTACAGGAGGATGGCAGCTGGCTGAACAGGGACCCAGCTTCCTTAAGCTCTGTCCACAGGAGAGCAGGGGTGTTTCATTGCAGCAAAGATGGAGTCATACATGGATCATGTCAAGGATTTCTTGAAGAAATTACCAGCTGTTGGCTATCTGAGGATTCCTTTAAAACAAGTAGGACAACACTTCCTTGCCTTCAGCAGAAACTCCTAGAATTCTAGTGCATGGAATGCCTTATGTTAAGTTCATGTGCAGCTGTTACCTGAGAGCAGTACCCTGACCCATTGTACTTGCTGGACTTGGAGAAAGGATGTCCCAGGGCGACATATACTTCTGCTTTGCTTTGATAAAAACATCCCTTTCCTTGAACCCAAACGGTACAGAGACAAGTGGCTAAAACTGCTACAGTACAAACTCCTGACATGTAAGTAAGCACAGAAGTCATTCCAGGGGAGTGGACCTTCTGCCTGGTATGCAGCTTACACTTTAAGACAGGGTCATGGTTCGGAACACAAAGGAAGAAGGGCAGCATCATGCCCAGGGAAGTGGGAGACTGGAAGATGACTTAATCAAGCTGAAATGAGATGGCCCCAGTGGACAGTGGCATCTGTCTGCCATGTGGAAGTTCTGCCTTATTCTAGCCAGTACTGCCTTTAGAATTTGATCAAGTCAGTTAAATACTAAGCAGAGCCAGGGAGAACAAGGGTCTCTACTACAGATATAACCAGGGACTCACTGAGGAGAGAAGACAGTGTGCCAAGCCAGCCACACCCGTGCTGGAGGCCTTGCTTTGGGTCTAATGCTGTATCATGCACTACCATGTGCCTGGTGAGACAAGAGGGAAGCAGAAAGAGCGCTCCTGCCCTCCCACCTTCTAGTTCTTTCCATGTTACAGGAACACTTAGTATTTTAAAATATGACTGACTCAGTGGGAGTCTTGGATACTCAGATTCTGAGGTGCAGCAAGCCTCCAATGGCAGTAAAGAATCACTAAAGACTCATTTCTCAGTGAATTTTACTCTTCCAAGACATTAATATACTTGGCTTACATCCCATTTCAGGCAAGAAAACTGGCTACAAGTTCTTCATAAGTTAATCAGATCTGATTAGCACCATTAGTCACCAGAAGGTAGACTATGGAACATTCGAGATTGATGGTGCTACGTTCTTACAATGATCTCTTCATGATTGGTGCATTTCTGATCTCTCCCTCCATAGGAGGACATTTTTGTCTTAGGTTGGGAATGGTAACTGTGACACTGGACTGTAACCCATGAAAAGAGTTCCACAAATCCCAATTCCTCTGGAATCTAGCAAGGAGCTGACATATGCTGTGTCCTTCACCAAGGAGTAAAGGTGAACACTTGGAACTTGTGGAGATTCCGGCAAAGCTCTCAGCAGGAGGAAGAGCTCAGAGCTGTGGCCACACACAGAATAATGGACACTCGTAGATGAGAAACATTTCCCACACCAAGTTTGTTGAGCAAACCTTGGCTTTTCTGGCTTCCAGAGTGCATCATGGAGGGGAGGAGAGGCCTGGGGACTCAGGGATAGAGTGCCATACTTCACAGGCTCACAGAGGTACATAACTTCAGTAGCAGCAACTTCGTGGACATTGGCAGGGATTCTTGCTCAGTCTCCCTGGCAAGTACACAATTATGTCCAATTTAGAAGATCTCTGGCAGCGTTGCTTATGTTTGATGGATATGGCCTGAGTCAGATTATACCTTCTCACTAAAGCTCAGGTGTTTTTCTTCTTGAAGACAAGAAACAAACTATGCTACCTGCTATCAGTAAATATTACCTTTTTTTTTTTTTTTTTTTTTTTATAAAAAAGAGGTTGAACAAAGCTTTTCAACTTTTCATTACAATCCAATATAGGTTTGATTCCACTTGAGCATCATGCACACAGCTTTTTGGTGTGAATATTGACTTGGGATAGTCCCTTCCTTGACATCTACAGCCAACTGGGCAAATAAGTAAGATGAGGATGAAACACATGGGCCAACACCAGCAACTCTCCCTTTCAGCCTTTCAAATGACCCCATGCTTCTAAAGGGTTGCCTGAGGACTCCCTTTTGCCTGCTCAGGACTTTCTCATGCGAGCTGATGCATGTATAGTGCAAGTGACTGTTCTGTGGCACGGCCTGATGGCCAGCTGCGGTTTGGGTGATACCACCAGGTAGATTTGTCAGTTTGTGCAATTACTTGCATATTCTAGAGTTATTTTTAGGAGGTAGAAAAAGGAAAAGTTTAAGTGCTGATGCTAGTGATAACATACTCACTTTTAACAATGCAACTGAGTAAAAGATAAAAAACCAAAGGCCCAACACAAAAGGGGTGATCTACAGGTACACTGGGGCCTCATGGTTATTAGCAGCTTGCTAATGACGACAGTGGTAATAATGGCACTGACCGTGTGTCATGTGCTATTCTCGTTGACTCACGTGCTAGCTAATCTCATTGATTGTCACTACACTCTATGAACAGTGCTTTTGTGAAAGAAGAAAAAAATGAGTGAGTATGTATGAAATGGCAATATATTTAAGTTTATATACAAATAGTAGGTATGATAATTAAAAAAAAAAAAACTATCTGGGACAAGAATGTCCATCACTCATTATAGGTAGTTTCACTGATTAATTTTCATCAGTGTGGCTTTAGTACCTGTAATTTTGGATCTGAAATATACTTTAAAGGCCTGTGTGTTACAGACTTGGTGGCCAGCCTGTGGTGCTATTGCAAGCTGAGAGGTGGTGGAAGTTTTAGGAGGTGGGGTCTCACTGGAGGAACTGATTCACAAGGGACGTGCCTTTGAAGAGGATATTGGGACACTCCACCCTTCTTTCTCTCTGCTTCCTGGCTCACATGAAGTGAAGAGCCTCTTCTTCCACATGCTTCTATCATGATGCTCTGCTTCACCACAGCTCCAAAGTGACAGTTAAGCAATGAGTGGAAATCTCTGAAACCATGAACCAAAATAAATCTTCACCCCACTCGTTTAAAAAAAAAAAACAATTCAGGTATTCTGTCTCAGCAATGGAATTTGCACAAAAGGAAGAATCTAAAATAACAGACAGGGAGACAAATAATGAACCAGAGGGCTCCCTGGGGAAGGTGGTATTTCAACCTTTGCCTATAGCAGGGCTAGCCAGGACTTCTGCCCATCCAGTCAGTAAAGCCTTGGTGAGCTTTCTTGTGTAGTTCATGATAAGATGAACACATAAACACACACACACATACACACAGAACAACCCTTGTCTTTGCTGTCTGTCCCACTCCAACATGAATCCTGTATTTATGCTCAATCCTATCTTAGACCACCAAATAGTTCATTCCCAAAGACAACAATATAAGGAGGGAAGAGGCAGTTTAAAATTTTGTTAGGCTCCAATTTACTTACTTTCTGGGTGGCCATAGGTAATGTTTATAAAACTAGCATCAATTTTTAACGAGTGTCCCCAGCCTTCCAAATTTGGATCTCAAATTAATGTTAGAATCTAAGCAAGACCACAAAGGAATTTACTACAGTGTTTTAAAACACCTACCCAAAATTCAGAGGAAATCTAATGTAAATTTTCAACTCCTCCTCATAATAACTACGTATTTTTCTTTTAAAAATAATTGATTCTTAAAAATGTATCAGCAATAATAAAACATTTTAAAAGACAATTTAAATAGTGTATCAATTCTTCCCCAATAGAACTATATGTTTTTTTCTTTACAAATAATTGGTTTAAAAATATATGAGCAATAATAAAACATTTTAAAAACACAACTTTAATAGTATACTTGGCAGACTAGAATGCCTTAAAAAAGCCTACTTATTTTTATACCTAAATGTAAATCATTAAAGCAAAAATTGTATTTAAGCAACACTTTAACATATCATTAAAAGTCTCTACTATTTGACAGATGAAGATAAAAACACCCCAAAACTATAGATGAATGATCAGGTCCCTACTGATTCCAAAACAATTACAGGATGCAGAGCAATCTAGTTAAATTTTATTCAAAAGCTGACTACACTTGTGTTTTCTTTTATTTTTCTATCAAGAAACCCATGAGGCTTAAGCACAATTCATTATGTATGAGACCCCACTTGCGGTGCTCGACTGTTGATTAATAGCAAAGTTTGCTGTATGTACATTTGCAACATTAGATGCATACAATATGCTAACTTATTCTTTCACTGAAACTAATTATTTACAAAAATGACTACTTGAGACTCCAATTTATTAAATGCATGCATCCAGTCTCAATTTGGCCCCCAAAGACAGCCTGGAATGAAGATCTTTTACTTGATGTGACAACTTCGAGAAACGCTGTTATTAATATTGTAAATGTGGCAAATAAAGAGTTCAAATAGCCTTATGACTATGTTGCTTTTGCTTTCCACCACTGAGCGGTGAACAAAGAGGCTTTTTAACGTTTCATGCACATATGAAAGGTACATTCCTCTCTCCCTGTTTAATTAGCTCCTTGTAAATAAAATGTTTGTATATCTGTAAAAATATTGCACTTTTAAAGAGTCATTTTACTAGTCTTATCAAATTGTTGGGGCTTTCAAAAGGATGCTTACTTCCCAAAAGATCTTTTGGGAAAGATCTTGGTAACTTTGCATTATTCAGCAATTTTCCTTCCCAACCCTAGAAAAGAAGGAACATCAATTTGTGGACTAAGCTATGGGCAGAGATTACCAATGCCTCATATCTGGATATGGATTTCAAATGAGGCATCTGGTCAATTGTTTGTGGCTTTGGTGATAACTCTATGTATAATGTGCATAGCCTAGAGCAGCATTCACCTGTTCTGAGAATTCTCTGCATCCTGGTCCTTCTCTGTTGGGCTGACCTGTACATACTCTGCTGTTTTCCCTTCCGATACCCTCAAAGCCTCTGCCATGCCGAGGGTGTGTACCTCAGCAGGCTTGCTAGAGAGACAAATCAGACTGCTTTTTCCACCTGCTGAATCAGTGTCCAAAGACAAGAGGATAGTGCAGAAGGTCAGAACATGCTACCAACTGCTCTGTTCTATATTTAAGTTTTGCAAGACACCTAAGAAAAAGCTAAGTTACAAAGGGGCCTGCTCTGGGATCTAAGATTTTAGGGATTAGGGAACTATAACAACAGTGAGAGGGCTTTTGCTCTCTAACAATACGTAAGTGTTAAGAGAAAAATCAAGCAATCTGAGAATGAGGGAGATCTCAGGATACTTGGTCAAGGTGTATAGAAGAGGACTGGCTTAGTATCATGCAATTTAATACCATGACTCTCTCAGGAGCACAGCCCAGATCAGCCATATGAAAGGTATCTGATTCCAAAACTACCATGTGAGAGAACACCTCATCTCACATGTGCATTGGACCACATGACAAAGTTCAGGATGAACTAAGCATATGAAAACATCTCAAGGTATATGCTTGTGTAAAATTTCGCTGCTAGTTATTGAGACCTAACATGTGCCAAGCATATAATTAAGAAACCATCCTATTTTTCCTCCCAATAATGCTTAAGGAAGGCATTATTATATCTATATTCTAGAAGAAGAAACTGAGGTCTAGAGGTTATACAATAATATATCAAAGCCACAAGGGATGGAACAAGATGTTGTATTAAAATCTGATTCCAAAGACCTCAGTTTGAATGATTTCCATGAAACTGAATACTCTGGCTTGTCTCTAAAACTGAAACAAATGGTCACCTCTTCTTATGAGAAGTTTAGGGTAACAGGCTCTATTCTTTTGGTCTGTTTGTTTCACAAGATTGATTTATTAACTATGATACATTTCACATAAGATTTTTTCAGTTTTTTTATAGCATTCCCACTGAGACAAATACAATGTTTTATAGTGAACACATGATTTTAAAAAATAAAACCAAACAAAAACACCTCCTTCAGAAATGTCTCAGCCTTCTTGAAGCCTGACCATGCCCTAATCAGGTTGGAGCTTCAAAAACCCATGATGTGTTAAAGGGTCTAATTTTCTTGATAGAAAATATCCTTTGTAGTATTTGGGCCTTTTCTCTTTTACTTTTAGGTAACATGTGTAAACTTCCCCCAAATCTATAGTACTACAAGCTAGGCCCACTGATCTCCTATTCAAAGACAATGGGAATCTGAGCAATCTAGTTTTTTAATATTCTAGACATCTCTAAGAAAGAGATTAGGTGCCCATACCACAGGTTTTCAGTTCCCCAGGCAACTGCCACTTTTCCTTAAAGGAAGGCCATATTTGCGTTTAAAGACTTCCAGACTTGTCCACATGACACATAGCATTCCTTGACATAGGTAGGAGGCCTAGGCCTGGAACAGCCCCATAATCACCTTCCAGAAGTGAGACCTAGAGTGACTAAGGCCACAGTGCTGCTCTATGTGGCCTGGTAAGCCAGGAAGTAGGGTGTGCTAAGACAGGGGACAGGGCTGCACAAAGAAATCAAGTGATGGCCTTTCCTCAGAGATGGCTCCAGGAAAGGTCTCTGAACCACTAACTGCACCTGCCTGAGCCTTGGAGTCCTATCTGCCATGTTCTTGGTGCTGGACACTGGCCCACTGAATGAATGAGTAATTGAGATGCAAGAGTGTTAAGGCAGCCACCATAGCATGAGCACTAAAAAATACCTGAATTTGAAATTTCATTTTTCCAAGGAATAATCTGCTGAAACCATTCCCTAGGGAGAATAACCCAGAAAGACTTCCTAAGCAGTGAAAGCCACATTTTTTTCCCTTTCCAGACTTTACAGCAGACTGCACAATAACAAACTTTGCTAAATCCCAGGGACTTGGCATCACTTCCAATTTCACTTACTTTGACAGACTCTACAGTTAAAACCTGGAAGTAGTGCAGAGTTGAGGATACAAAATGAAGGAGGAGATCTTCTGTGTTTGCTCATTCTCTGCTTTTGACACATGGCAACCAATCCCATGAGATGAAAGCAAAAGATCAACAAAGAGTAAAACCTCGAGCACTATCTTCCTTCCATAATTTCAAATAGTCTACTGAATTTCAATAATTACAACACACATCTTATATTAAGGCCATTGTGCTGGGCCCTCATCTGTTCTTCAGGCTTCTCAGCCTTTCAAGAGGAGCCCATTAAGTTATTAACAGAAGAATGAAAAGGCCCTACTGGGGAGAAATCTTGACCATAACTACCAACACGCAGTAGACCTGCTCTGTATATGCCGCCTTTCATCTACCAGACAACAATGCTGGGACCATAAAAATGAAACCCATTCCTGGGAAGGGAAGTGGGAATATCAAGTCCCACCTACAGGGGGTAGTAAGCAATAGGCAGGGAGTGCCAGATGTGAAGCATCTAGGGGGATGGGGAGTGGGCAGGACTCCCCAGAGCTCAAGAAGCCAGAGTTCAGTTGTCTCTGAGCTCCTCTCCAGCATCACCTTCCTATCTCCCAAGGCAGGCCATTGTTTCTGATTTGCTGTCTTAAGGAACACATATAATAAGAGATACGAGTTTTGGAAATGACAGGCTAAAATACATCTACCCCGAAAGTGTTTACGAACAGTGATCTCCATACAGCTTACAGACTAACTTTTGCATCATGTGATCTAGAGGGAAAAAAAAACAAACATTTTTCATCTTAGCAAAGGCGTATATAATTTAAATTTTAAAATAACAGCAAATGTTCTAAAGACACTGCCTTGTTTCTTTCCAAAAGGCTTGGAATAGATAAGGACTGACCTCCACGGGGCTTAGTCCCATTAACTTGTATACTGGGCTCATTAATAAATAATTGTGTCACTAAATTACCTGTCTTGTAAATTGGTTTGTACAGTTCTAAATAAATAATAGATAGTTCCTTATTATCAAACACAGTGGAGTTTTTAAAGAAAAGCATATCTTATGATATACGATAGCACTGCAATTTTCTCTGGAACAACTTTCTATTGCTCACTTCTGAGAAAGCCCTTGTTTCTCCCGGGAAATGCTGCAGCTGGGACACGTTAGCTGGTCAGCATAGTTGAAAACATTGCGTTTAATATCAGACAAGTGTACTGACTATACATTAGTGGCCAAAAACTTAAGTAACTATTAAATGGACAGTTAATGTAATTGTATTTTAAAACACTGAGGTCATATTTAATTTTGAACTGAAACTCTTAAAATGCACTTTCTGGCAAGAATATGGAGTAATAAAACAACATTAACTGCAGAAAAAAATCTAAAAACTTACATTATTAAAATAAATCTTTTCTCCAGAGTACTAATATTTGCAAGAAGTAGATTACAAGGAGCAGAAAACATTTGCACTTTTTCAACAAGAACTGTCCCTGGCACTGAAAAATCAGAATTTTCAACTTGAGGGATGATATCACTCTGGAAGCAGAGCTCAGCTGCTGTGCCCACCCTCCTTTTGGTCTTGATGCTGGCTGCTCTCCCAGGACCTTTGTCTTCCTTCCAGAGCGCTCAAACTCAGACCAGCTACACCCTCAGCTCTTTGAGTCCATACTCCACTGGAAAGAGCCTAGTTATGTTCCAGAGTAGGAAGGGCAGGGTGGGAGAAGTCTACAAAGAACAAATGGATGGGTTGAAGAGCCAGGAGGAAGGAGGTCAAAAAAACATCCTAGGTGTAGAGCAGCCAACTGTCAGTCACTTTAGGAAGCACCAATTGCTACTCAACACTGGTTGGAAAGTTGAATTTGGTATGCCCCTTTCTTCATCTTCAGAAATCAACTCAGCCTGCTGGGAGGTTGTCATACCTCAGGCAGGTGGGTCAGGTCTGTGGACTGTAAGCCTGGCTCAGTTCCCAGCCCTCCCAGGGGAAGGGAGGCAGAAGGTACACAAAGTTTTCTGGTGAAAACAACCCAGCACTTGTTTACAGGTGCTCTGACAGCCAGACAAGCAAAGGGCCCTGCATGCAAACCCTGGCGCCAGGGGAAGTGTTTCTGAGCTCTCTGCTTTGGTTTAACCCTAAAATTCTGCATCTGGTGCAGAGAAGAACAGACAGGAAAGATGCTGCCGAGGACAGGTTCCGGAAACTCAAAGGCACCACATCAGTTTTATTTCCCTGGCACCTGACACCCCAGCTTTCCCCCTGTGTTGGTCCCCTCTGCTAGCATAGCATGTCTTCTTTCAGCTGCCCCCACGTGGGATCACCCAGTCCCTGTGGGTAGACTATGGGTCTCTGCCTGCTTCACTGAGCTGAACCATGTTGCACAAGTCTCCTTTCTGGAAGGAAAAGGATTCTCAGATGCTCAAGAAGATTCTAGTTTGTGGAACAAAAAGTAAGAAAAAAGAATTCTTAGATGAAAATCTCAGTTGCAAATTAATGTTATGAAAGTAGCATTTTTATCTTTATACTACTGAGATGTTTAAGACTTTACTTGCAATGAAACTACAACTTTTATAAATTTCAACATAGACTCCACATGATTAACAGGGGTCAAGGCAGGGGTATATCTACATTTCTGTCTCTCCCTTGTCCTGGAGCCCCCGGTCTGTTGTACATCATCAGAGGTGTGAGACGTTAAAATCCTCTAGACAACTTTCCTTTTCGTTACTGCGTAAACACAACACTGTAGGAACATTTGCTTACTTTTCTGTAGCAGACTAGATGAAATTCACTCTGCCTGGCTAAGCTTTGCTAGAGAGCTGTGCTCACTCCAAGAACCTACTGGGATGCTGCATCGCTGCCATAGTAAGGATAGTGGGGGACAGCAACAACAAAAGCTCAGGGGCATAAGTGCTGGCCTGGCAAGTACAAGGTCCTGAGTTCAATTCCTAGTATCAAAAAAAAAACAAAACCAAAAACAAAAAACCAAAAACCCAGGTCAGTCACTGCAGCAGAGAGCTGAAGCCCTACTGGCACAGGCACATGCTCATGTTACTCCAGAGACTGTTTCCATTTACAAGAGTCAAGTGACTGAGTGGTTTGTCATGTGTGGGCCTTTAAAAAAAAAAACAAAAACCAACATAACCTAGAATGTACTCTCAGAGCTTCTTCCTCCTTCTTCCTATAGCCCCAAGCTAGCCTCTGACTCTGAGGCCATGTGGGGCCAATTATAGTAGCTGCCACTCCCACACCCACCACTCAACTACTGAATTGTCATTTGGCTCCCATTTATCCCTGTGGAGGATTTCCAAGGCCTCCATGGGCCAAATCCCACCAACCATTTGTTTTTAAATAAAGTTTTATTCACACCCAGACATACCCTTTTGATTTTGTATGTAACTGCAGGGCCAAGTAGATATCTGGTGTACGATACTTGGGACTTTTCTTTATTTTCTGTCCTGGCACAGGAGGAGGCTGTGAGTCCCTGTTTTAGACTCACAGGGACCTGAACACTTCTCTGAGTGGAAACTGTCACCACCCAAGCTTTCCAAGTTGTTCCCATCATTCTCAAGTTCCTGTCACTCTGTGCTGGTTCTCTCACATTTAATGCCCTAAGGTCTAGAACCTTTCTCAAACCCTAATCAACTTCTCTCCTAATTCTACATCCAGGCACACTGGCCCTGATACATCTGAGTGGCATTGAAGAATCAGTCAGTAGTGATGGTGGACTGATAACCCACCTGATACCAGGCATCCTGCATGCCACCCTCTGCATCCCCACAATAAGACAGCCAGTGAGTCTGATGAGGAAACAACACTGAGCCCAGTCAGTAACTCTGAGACCACATGGCCATGGACTGGTGAGCAGGGAATGAAATCTATGGTGCTACCTTCGGCACCTCAGTGGTGGCCTCCCAACCCTGGTCTCTAACCGATGTGATTCTGAGAGCACATTAACACGGTACATCCTCCAGACCCAATCTCACAAACTGCAAGTCAGGTGCTGCAGAAGCCTGCTTCAGTCACACCCATGCTTCATTTCTTATCACACCTTCCCTACCTTCGAACTGCAATTTCCCAGAGGCAGGGACTCCCCCATGCCCTCCCCTTCATGGAAACTACCCACACCTCCGTAGCCTGCTGGGCTCTGGTTCTTGGTGCCTCCCCCTTTTATTTTTAAGCTTCTCTGCTCCCTCCTCCATGATGTCATTTGACACTAGCAGTTGACACTAAGGACATGGTCCTCTCCAAGGTTCTTCCTGTGCTGATGTCCTTTTTTTACCCTCACGTACCACTTCCACCTGGCTCTCAGCACACTGCCCCCTCCACATACCTCTCCAGTGGCCCTTCTGTTTACTTCCTGTCTTGTTTCTGTCCACCTTATCCTGCCTACAGGCCAAAGCCCTTCAGGGAGTCTCCACCCTCCAGTGTCACTCATTACATGAGAAAGAGTGCTCTGCCCTCCAATGTCTGCCCCTCATAGTTGCCTGCTCCCCTAAGGCCACCTGGAGCCTGAGCATCCCTTCCAATCAGATATGTAATACTAATTCTGCTACCTCCCCTAGCCAGGACTATCTTTCAAGTTCCTCATTGCTGTTACTAACAGCCTTAAACTTCTCACTCTATACCTGCTATTTCTATATTTTGATATCCCTCATCTCCCTTGCCTTTAGTGGCCACTAGAAATAGTTCCAAGTCCCAGCATGGACAGGCACCAGAGTCTCTCCACACTAGGTAGAAGGCAACCACAAGCCAATGTGCCAAGCCTTGCCAAACACCTGAGTGTGATCATGAGGTAGGCCAGGAATCTTCTCAACTGCTCAACATAAGGGGCTTCTGCTTTTGAAACAGCCACATCCAGAGAACCTGCCCAGACCAGACACATCTTCTTAAGATCCTACCTTGCTGACATCACTATCCTACATACTATCCCTCCCCAACTCTTCACTGTGTGCACAGAGCCAGACTTATACTCTGTATCTTACCGTCAAAGCCCGCAGGGTCTGACAAGGGACTCAGGCTCTGCCTCAGATGGACCTTAGGCTCCAGCCAATCTGGTCAACTTGCCCTTCCCTACCCTGCACTGTCCCTTCTCTTATCCACACACCTGCAGAGGGTTCCCCTACCCCGGCCTCCACCAAGTGCACAGAACCTGCAGGCTGGGATCCCTCCTAGCTCTTCTGCAGTAGGGGCTTACTCAGGAGCCTGTGAAGGCAGCCGACTGCTACCCCTCAGATGCACTCCCTTAAGGATGAACACTCATACCTTGCACTGCTCTATGTACTGTCCTGTGGCTTCCACAGTGTAGCCTATACCTTCATAGAGCTCTGCACAGCAACTGATGCTTCAGTACCTTTTGTGGTGAGCTTGGAATGTTTGATGAATTGTCACTGATGAGGGTACAAGTGAAAACTTCAAGAGGGAAAGTGGAGGCAAGAGATGTTAATAAACGTATTTAAAAATGATGGATGATTTACTTATTAAAATTAAAAATAAATATAACTATTTTGATATATTTTGTTGTCCTATTGTGCTCCTGCTGAGATTTTTAGTGTTTTCAATCAACTTCTTCATGCAGTATCTAAAACCCATAATAACTGAATGTGACTCAAACTGGTTGGCTACATGTGGGCAAATATGTAGTATAGAGTACCAAAGCTTTAGATTGTGTTTCTACTGTATGCCTCTTTGTTTGATCAAAATCTGAAAACAGCTAAGAACTGGCTGGCTGAACCACATTCAGGAGACAGAAGGGACATTCTGTGTTTTTCAGCTTTCATTCCCACTTACAGTTCATGATTCAAAAGCATTCATGAACATAAGACTGAGCTGAATGATTTAACATAAAGATTTAACTTCAATATCTACCTATATGCTACATGGTCAACCAATAATCATATTACACAGTTTGATTTTGGCCATAGCCTCTCACCTCTTCTCTCCTGGCACTGTTTTAGTGATCTGGCTCAGAAATCACTTGGAATCTAAGAGTTTAAAATCATACACAATAGCACAAGGCAACCACGAGCAAAAAAGTGCCAAGTCCTGCCAACCAGCCAGAGTACGACCATGAGTTAAGCCAGGAATTTTCTCAACTGCTTGACATAAGTGACTACTGTCTTAAAGCACAAAAGCTTCAGAAGATTGACATAGTAACCCAAGAAAACAACCCAAAAGCCACAGAAGAGGGGTGCATGTTTGTGCCAGCCTAACTGTAAGCACTTCTTCATCACACCAGAGTCTCCTTTGAAGCAGTTAAGAATTTAAGGTTATAATCAAGAACAAATATTCATAAATCTTCAGTCCCTGTTCTCTTTTGGTCCCCATGTGCCCCTCTTTCTTAGTTTAAGACTGAACGTCTTCCTAAATATGTATGTGACAAACACTAACTCCAGTTTTCCAGGATGCAAGCCAGATACGGGAGCAGGGTTGAATGTAGAGCTATACTACTAAGCTTGGAAAGCTGCAGACTTCTCTGCTTGCCATTTCCACTACATATTTCACAGGAAAAAAGTGCAACAAAATACATCAACAAATGATATATCAAATTAAAAAGCTTCTGCACAGCAAAAGAAATAACTAACAAAGTGAAGAGCCAACTAACAGAATAGGAAAAAATTTTACCAGCTATTCCTCCAACAGAGTACTAATATTTAGAATATAAAAACAACTCAAAAGAACTAGACGCCCCAAAATAAAAGACCCAGTCAAAAAATGGGCAACTGAAATGAGCAAACACTCCTCAAAAGAAGAAGTAAAAATGGCCAATAAGTACTGGAAGCAGCCTATATATCCACCAACAGATGAATGGATAAAGAAAATATGGTATTTATATACAGTGGAATACTACTCTGCCATAAACAAAGATAAACTTGAGTCATTTGTAGGAAAATAGATGCACTTTGAGAGTGTCATTTTAAGTGAAATAAATCAGACACATATGCTTAACTATCACTTGATTTCTTATAAGAGAAACTCAAAATATAAACAAAGAGCAACATAAAAGATAGATAATAGGAAAGAGGGAGATAGATCTTTTGCAAAAGAAAATGGGACCAAGAGATTGCGGGGGTAGAAAGAAGGGGAAGGGGGTGATAAAAGAAAGTGTGTTATTCACATGTACTAACTCCTCATGAGGAATGTAGTTATATACTGCATACATACACTAATAAAAAATAAAAACTGAAAAAATACATAAAATAGAAATGAGCGATTCTATTGAGCATTTAGAAACAAAAGATCAAAAAGAAACAAATGTTTAAAAAAGCCATGTAATAATTTTGTGCATTCCTGAGCTACAAGAAAAAGAAGCATACTGGAGCCTTGAGAAGAATATGCTTTCTTCCAGAACTACTTCAGGTGCCCGTGCTGAGGACAAGGATGGTGCTGCATCAGAAGTCAGGCTCAAAGCCAGCAGTGCTCCCAATTCAAGGCAGAACCTAGTAACATTCCCCTTGCTGTGCTGAGATTAGCTGCATGGTGGAAGCTGGCAGCAGATCTCAGTGATACCAGCCACGTAGAAAATATCAGCCAGGACAAGCAGTTTCCTTAAATCGAAAAATCCTCAAGAATAGAGACAGGGCCTCCTATCTTCTTTCTTACATAGCATTCTCCTGCTCATCCACCTTGACAGCACCTTGGAAGCCAATGTATACTTAGAGATTTCTGGTTTTTTATATTCTTGATTCAACTTATTAACAAAAGCATACAACTTTTTAAACTTTAAAAAAAAACCCCATGTTTCTGTCCACTTATTTACTAGTAGGCACTGCCAAATGTCTGCTTTTAGGTTTGAAAGGTTGCCAATTTTCTCAGAAGAGGTTTAAATAAACTTCGGAAGCCAGAGGAGTAATTTTCTTTATAGTTGACATTAAAAAGTAACATGAACTAGATGAAGGATGGTGGTTAAGCACATCTGCCACTGTGCATTGTCTTAAACTTAAGAATAATCAAGGGCAAGGGGGAAGAAAAGGTTTATGAGCCAATATTCAAAACTAGGGAGTAATTAAATACAGAGATGCATAAATAAGAATATAAATAGAAACATTTCTTGTTCAATTATTTAGAAACAGAGAGCTCTAGAAAGATGTGTGCATGCAAACAATTCATCACAAAAATAGCAGAAACTTCACCTTCTGTGAGGTGTACCTGCTCAAGGGCCACAGAAGGATTTCTTCATGAGCCCTCTAGCAATGATTAGGTCTTACTGACGTGACTTTCTTTGAAGGACCTCAAAGCACAGTCAGGAATTTAAAATTCACTAATCTGAAAGCAGCCAGTATTAACTCTTGTACTTCCTACCAAAGCTGTTTAATGAATTCCTGGTATGTATCACTGGGTTGCAGAAAACACATCTGTTCCCATGGGGGAAGCAGGCTGAGAAGAAAGGCCCAGGGGAAGAAGGTGGCATGGGCGTCACTAAGCAAGGGGTAGTAGGAACCATGGGGCAGGGCTTTGCAATTCTCCTAGAAGACTTGTGAAGCAGGGAATAAGGAGGCAGAAGACTTGTGAAGCAGGGAATAAGGAGGCAGGACTGGGTCTCCCCAGCTGCTGGGAAGAGAGGGCTGGAGGGAACCTGAAAGGCTGCCCACCAGGTCTGTCTCAGGAAGCTGAATTTGTATTTGATTGTGGGCAGCCAAGACAGAGAAGTCTCATTCAAGTCATTGCATGCTCCTATTGAAGCTGCTAACCTATTGTTGCTAATCACTATAACACATAAATTTGATATATATGGTATATTTTAAAGGCAGCAAACTGTTTATCTAAATTTCAATCAATCACTTGCTTCTACTTTACCTGACCAAAGAGATTGGTTAGATATTACAGAATATTCTGGGAACTTTCATATGATGTTAGTCTTATAGATTTACCAGGGTAGGATGCTAAAGCTTTCCCTACATATAATTTCATCAGCTACTCAGGTCTGTCACAGAACTCCAGCATCACATTCAGAATCAAACTCTTCAGAAAGCATCTAGTTAATCCAGCAACTTTTAAGAGCCCAACATTTGGATTTCCCCGCTGACTCTCACTGTGAATTATAATATTTACAAATTTAAGCAAGAAACCTAAGAACTCCTAACATCTATATAGTACTGTGCATCTCCTCCTGGTTGGTTGTGCTGAACTGTGAGAAGTTCCCTGTGACAAAGATCTGCCCCAGATCCTGGGGAATTTACTTGCCTGTGGATAGATACAGTGGTGCTTCATTTCAATTGCAAGACTCCATCTGGATTTTTTTCCCTTTTCTCCTTGAATGTTGAAGCGGGAATAATTACTATGTATATAACCAACTACTTGGATTTACAAATTTAATGAAATGCTTCTTTTTACTGGGTGCTGCAGTGCACACCTGTAATCCTAGCACTGAGGAGGCCAAGGTAGGATTACCGCCAGTTTGAGGACAGCCTCAACTACACACTACATAGCAAGACCCTGTCTCCAAAAAAAAAAAGAAAGAAAAAAAAGAGAGCACGAAAGAAATTATACAGCTTGACCACAAAGAAAAGATGTCCTTTGAGAAGTATCAAATCAGGTAAGGATTTATGTTTGTAGAAAGTTTATCTTGCTCACATTAAAAGCTCTAACATGTTTTCTTGGCCTGAGACCACTATGTGCTAGGAATTCTCTGCTCTAACTCCTTCCATCCCAAGTGAAAGTGGAGAGTGGAGCTGCGTTAGTATTTCAAATTTCCCCCTCAGCCAGCCAAAATCATGACTCTCCAGCAGCTTACACTTTTTTACAATGCTTGATTTATGAATCAAAACCCTCCAGCCCACCAGTACAATAAAAATGCAGGCAAATGGTGTAAACTGGCAAGAACACTTTCTCATTCCATGCTAGGTGAAGTGGTTTAGATAGCTGTCACTAACACCAAGGGGTTTATTAATAGGCAAAAATTAATTGTATGTAGACTGAATTAATGAGATGGAAAAACATGCATATTTCAGCTAATACAGAGGGGACTGGCCTCTGCAGAGTGCTGGTAATGAAGTGCCTAAGCCATAGGATGCAATGGGGAGCAGCTACTAGCAAGCTGGGGTCCTTCTGTGATCACGGGGGCTGGAGGTACCTTTAAAAAAATACACTGTGAAATGTAAACATCAGGCAACTGTTTTGAGCACAAAGTTGACCCCCGACACGTCTTCTGCAGACTGCCATCTACAGATTTATAAATAAATGATTAGATGTAAAATCTCCAGAGGATTTTCCTTTTCCACAGCAATTACAGGAGCAGATTATTACCATTCAAGTGAGGTTCCAGCGAAAGTTCTTGACTGGCAGGAATCACTCACTGCTGTCCTCCTGCCGTAAGTCACCATGACAGGAAATCCAATGTTCACATGTACCGTGAACATTTTAACAAGCAGAGTCGATATGCACTGAATGAACACATTCTTGAGTTAAAATATATTACTGTCAATAACAGACTGAATTAAGAAAGCAGAAGTTTCAAATGTGATCAATGTCAGGAAGAAGTTTTCCATATTTCATATCTGCACATTGTTAAAAGTTGCCATGTGCATGGAAGTCTAATATTCACTTAGACATTTTCTCTTTGGCTGTTGTTGTCCAAATTTTTAAGTCATTTAAACACAAGGTAATGAGGCTTAACAACGAGTAATCAAATGAACAGTATCTAGGTTAGCACACATTTTTCTATTCTAAGAGTTCTCTTTCTTCCTTAACTTGCAGGTGAGAAAAATCATCTTCTACCTTTGGGATTCAGTTTCATTTCAAGAACAACCCTTGCCCCTGCAGCTCCAACATACACACACTTATACACAGAAACTGGTTCTCTAAGATTCACAGCAGCAAAGCCAAAACTGTCCCCCATTCTTGACTATTTTCTCTTTATTATAGATTGGTATGTAGTAGGGATTTTTAAAAACCTTTACATTTTGAAATTGAGTCATACTGAAATATTTAAAAAATTATAATAGAGAGAACTCCCACGTGCCTTTGTCTAGTTTTATGGAAGCATAATCTTTTCTACAGAATCACAGTGCACTGTCAAAAGCAGGAAGCTGACATTGTACAGTGCTGTTAAGCAAATGGTGTATCTCATTTAGATGCCATCTACTTTTCACACTTTTAAAAATTTAGGTTGTTATGAAATTAAAATAATTATGCTTTGCAAATGAAATTTTATTATATATTTAGGTTCCTATAGCTATAACCCCAAGCAGGATACAAAACTGACTGATCATACAAAGACAGTCCCTCCAGCCACCCTATGTAGACATGTCTCTCTCCCACCCTAGTCCCTGCTAGCCACTGATCCCATCTCCATCACTGCAAGTTCATCACTCTGTGAGTTTGATATAGTCACATCTGTTAGGACTGGCTTCCTTCACTTAATATAACGGCTTTTAGGTCCATCCAAATTGTATCATGTATCAATACTT
Organism: Chinchilla lanigera; assembly: GCF_000276665.1. Classification (NCBI taxonomy): domain Eukaryota; kingdom Metazoa; phylum Chordata; class Mammalia; order Rodentia; family Chinchillidae; genus Chinchilla; species Chinchilla lanigera. The sequence goes on along the minus strand of NW_004955477.1, from coordinate 7,300,333 downwards.
TATTGCTTTTTTTATTTCTGCTTTTGTAAGTATTCTACTTAATAGATGGACTACAGATCACTTTTACTTTCATCTTTGAAAGGACGTTTGAATTGTTTCTAATTTGCTGACATTACAAATAAAGTTGCTATGGACATTTATATACAGTTCTCCAGGGTGTCTGGGAGGTGTGCAATGGTGTGCACAACCCTGAGGTTTTGATTTTTAGCTCCCTATTGACTACCAATGAACATCTTTTGATGTGCTTTTTACTGTAGATACATTCTCTTGATAAAGGCCTGAAAATTTGGGTAACTACAGCCAAAGAACCAACCAAGTCCTTACACAGGGCAAGTGATGGTCAGGGGAGGCTTTGCTGAATGGGTAGGGAGGAATTATTTTTTTTGGAACGGGGAGGAATTCCTGAAGGACTGGCTAAAGTGAGCAGATAGGGGATGGTATTTACTCAGGGAAGAGTGGGCCTTGCAGTTCCTATCAAAGAGTTGTGTGCTTCCCAAGACTGGAGGACAGGTACCTGCTCAGCAGGCTGGGGCCCTGGGCAAAGGGTCCTCCAGCAAAACACAAGGAGATGGGAATTCTTCCAGAGACAGTAGAAAAAATTAAAAATAAGCCAAGAAAAATTCAATAGTTAAAACAATGACAAGAAGCAGCAGCAGATATTCTTGACTAAGAAAGCTCCGACATATAAGAGGCCTGTCATGAGTCAGGGTTCCGAGAAGAAACTGACTTCTGCAGGTAGAATGCCTGCAAATCATAGCTGAACCCCATCACTGCTTCACCCTAAGACAGTCACTCTTTCTCATTTTACAAGAAAGCTTCTAGGTATCACCTAGGTTCAAAGAGCAGAACAGATGCTACCAGAGAAGCACAGGGAAAAGGTCTGTGTGGCCACTAAGGCAGAAGAGCAGGGAGAAGAGCCTCTAGGACACTACTACTCTGAATGGCCACTAGGCTCAGGATCAACATCTGGACAAGCCTGAAGGGGCCCAGCAAGGATCCAGGCACTGGGCATCTGCTCCTCATACCTGCGGCTGGTGCTAGGGACAAAAGAGCTCCACATGGATCATAAGGGAGTTGTTTTAACTTCAATCAGGAGAGCAGTGAGAACACACTGTAGGATGGAAATGGATGAGAAGGGCTTCCTGGGAGCCAGCTCTTGACCCTTCCCTTCCATGCCTGGATGTTTGAATGTCTGTGGATGGATGCCAGGAAAGGGGGCTTCTCTGTTAACCCTGGAGCATCAGAATAGGCTCTTTTCCAGTGATGGTGAACCTTTTCCTGCTTTCAGTGATGCAAACAGCCTGCTCTGGCACGTGTGCCGTAGGTTCATCACCACTGCTCTATTCCAGCCCTTCAATAGCCCTGTACTGGATCCCAAAGTCAGGCCTGGGAAATACCATGTGAACTCAGGCTGGCTCCTATGGCAAGAGATTTTAACTAGTTTGCCTTTCCTCAGCATGTACAATTCACCAACCTTAATGTAAATTCATAGAAAGTCTACAAGTCATACAGTGGGTTAAAAAAAAAACCTCTTCCTTGTACTACAATAGCATGTAATCGCTGTCACAAATCGATAGGATATGAGTGAAAGGAGTGTACAAGGTCTGTGAGCTGTGCTCATTTGCTCCTGAATTGCACCGCAGCATAATACTGCTGCTTGGCTGGCCTTTTTTTTTTAAATCAGAGAAATTTTCCAGCCTCTACACTTAAACAGTGGGATTAGAATGAGAATGGTATAATGGAGAGTGGAATGATCTGTTCAGTCACAGCAATTTTGGGGAAATTACTTTTAATTTTGTGACATTTTTATATTCCCATGAAGTATGTAGAAGTTCTCTGTATAACTATAAAAATGATGTGTTGTCTGGTAAACAAAACACTTCTGACTCTAACTTGCAAAGAAGGTACTAGTTTTGTTTCTTATGGCTAATTTTTGCTGTTATTGTTTCAATGGCATGAAGAGAATGTAAGACAGCTATAAGTCCTCAAGGCACCAATGCTGGAAAGACTAAAATCTTTCATTCCAGGATGAAAGTGCATCATGGATTTGTTTGCTGACCATTTTCTCCAACAACAACAAAAAAACACATCTCAACTTTAAATTCCCCAAAGGCCATTCTGTACTTCAATAAAATGTTCGACATTCAGAGGGTTATACTCTTGGCAGGAACATTTTACAAATATTTCACTTATTTTCTTAATTAGATACATTTCCCTTCAGTTATTTCCACAATTTTTGAACTTGGCTTTACAGAACCTTACAGCCATATAGATGTCCACGATGCTTGGGAAAAAGAAAAGCATTTGCTGGTCAGACAACACTGGCTCTTGCAGCTCTCTGCCCTCAGATCAGGCTCCACTCCGTCCGTCCCACAAAGGTTCCAACTCTGTTCAACCAACCCGAAGTTCCTAACCATTCTGTTTAGACCCTTTGAGCACAGTGAAACTTCATAAAGTTTGGGAAACAGATATTATCAGAGTGTAAAATTTAATCAAACTAAGTGTTCTATAAAAATACTTTAACCCAAAACTCTTGCTTTGAAAGCTTAAAATAAAATTGGTTAATCTTATGACTAGTGTTTCCTTTATACTAAGGATGCTCTTCTTAAGGTGACTTTTAAGTTATGGCTCTGTATCACATAAGTCGCATAAGTGACTTTTAAGTTATGGCTCTGTATCACATGTACTGCACATACAACATAGCTGATGAGAATAATACAGTATGTTTTACCCCATAGATATCATGAAAATGTTATGTAGTGAATTTCCCTCAAGGCACTAAGGATTTGATAACATTTTTATGTGAAGTTTAAGGTTCATGATAAATATCTTACAGTGTGCTTCCTACTGTCTCAACTGAAAGATATATTCTCAGAAAAGATTTTTATTTGGTAGGTGGAGTCTTTTTCTCATGCCTGAAGTGACTGGAGGTGACCTATGCTATCTCCCTCAGCCCTGCCAAGAGGCATAAGTAGCTAAACAAGAACGGCAAAGTATTGCACACTGCATGGCTGACTGTTCTCTGCCTCTCACAAATGACAGGGGTCTGCACTTGTTTCTGCTAGAGAAGAAATCTACCCAGGGTGGCACAGCTTTCCAGAAGTATCTTCTGACAGTGGCCTTTGCTAGCTTATACATCTGCAGGAATTCAAAGTACAGAAATAAAGGAACTAGGTGTGGTGGTACATGCCTGTAATCCCACCACTCTGGGAGGCTGAGGCAGGAGGATCACAAGTTTGATCCTAACTAGGGTAACTAAGTGAGATGTCTCAAAATAAAAAGTGAAAAAAGGGCTGATGATGGAGCTAAGTACGAAGGCTCTGAGTTCAATCCCCAGTACTGAAATCGGGGGGCAAAGGGAAAAGGGAAAACCACTGCTAATGGTTTGACTTTGATCACTATGATACAGTACTACATTATTTCAGGTCTCTAAAATAGTAATCCGGAAGCCCTTTCTCCTTACTGCTCAGACTGAAAATAATGGCTGCTACATGGAGCTTCCACACATTCTTTGCTCAAGCCTCCTCTTTTGAATTTTATGCTCAACCTTCCTGAGAAGAGTGTTTCTTGGCCATAATGAAGGGGGGAGGCTGGGCGGCCTCCATAGTTACACCGTGGGCTTGGTATTCACAACCTGTCAAGGTAGCTTTATGACCTCACAGCCAGCTGCTATAATTCCAATAATGACCTGGAGACACCAAAAGAATCTAAATTTATCACTGTTCCTTGTAGGACCTGTTTCATCACTGAGCAGAAGGGCTGGAGGAGGGAGGTAGGTGATGGAGATACTCCAGGAGCCTTGCCTGACGCTTAGTGGTGCTGGTATCAGCCAGCATGGTGTGGCCCTGAACCCCTGCCTGGCCTGTACCCCTCACCTGCCCAGGTCCCCACTGCAGCAGCCCCACTGTCACCATGGTGCATGGTGGGGAGCAAAGCCGCTGCTTTCTGCCAGCAGACAGAAACACTCTGTGGGCTGTGAGCCACATATAATGCCATTTCCAGGAGCAAAGCGGCAAGAAAATGTCACTGACTGATGTCAGAGTGGGAGATGGGCTTCATGGCAAGGCTCCCTGGCAGTGGAGAAGGTAGGGAGGAGAGCCCTGCTTGCAAACAGACCAGAAAGTTCAGTCTTGAGGTAAGCTTCTCCTGCTCCCCATTAGATCCAGGCACTACTCAGAGTCCTGCCTTTTGGAAGAACAGAGCAGAAGTTGTCAGAAGGGTTAAGATTTACTGATTTATGGCAACCCTGGAAACAAGAAAACCTAGCATGTGTTAGAATGGGACAAGTCAGGAGGAAAACAGCATCACATAAAACCATTAAAAATAATTGTAAGTAATAGAAAATGATTTTCTGCACAAAAACGGAAAATACAAGGCTGAAAATATGTACACAGAAGTTTTTTATTTAAACACACGTTTCAGGTAAATCAACTCCAATGATTGTTGCCAAGAAGGTCTGTTTGCCCTGGACCACTAGGGATGCTCACACATCTCACAGCCAAAGCAAAGGATCTGCTGCCCTGCCCGTGGGTAGTCACCACTAATGCAGGACAATGGGTTGCATATCCTACCATAGCTACTGGTGAAACTGTCACGATTTCAGACTCATTGAAATAAGACTCCAGAAGTCTCTAATCAATAACTGTTTTTTCAAGTGCTAGGACCACAGGTGTGCGCTACCATACCTGGCACAAAAAATACACTCTTGATGCTCAGTACTACCATTGTTTATACTATACGGAATGTATTCTCTGTGCTTAGAAAGTGAAATATGAGATCATTTCACTTTCACTATCTTAATTTAATGCATCTGTTTGCATATTTACCAAGAAACTCCCAATGAGATAGAAAATTTCATTTCTTCGTGTGCTTTTTCTGCAGAACAGTCTTCTATAATGGTATCTTTTATTTAAAAGAATCAATTCATCAATTTAAAAGTGATTATAATTATCAAATGATTATTCTCTATTAAAGACACTATAACTCCAGCTGTACTCTTAGCACAAGGCAAACCTGATGTGGCCCAGTCGCTCTCAGCTGTGTCATCCTGTTGATATGAGCCCCTTCCACACTGACCTTCACAAAGTGAGTGCCAAAGGATGACCTTTATAGGACAGCAGTGTTGAAGTGAGAGGTCAGCTGGGGTTGGCCCTCTTTCTTCTGAGCAGGGAGATACTTTCCTTCACTAGTCCCAGCTATTGGTCTCTCTGTTGGTCTCTCCAAAGCTCATGCCTGATGACAGGCAGTGATGACACGTGGCATGGATGCCAAACTGGGACAACAAGCTTCTTACAGAGCCTATTTATATCTCTGTACTACATCTTTACAACTTGGAGCACAAGATTTTATTACCATGGAGACAAGGGTGTGGGATACAGACAGGATAGAGGATGGACAAATGTTCATAAAAGCAAACAACCACACCCCTGGAAAGAGACAATAGGAGTCAGGCCTGTCCTGGCCATTGCTGTGGATGGAGCACCTGTTTTCCGCTTGTTTCACACGGAGACAGTGGCTTTGCCCCAGCTTCCTGGCTGAGACTGGCTACACTAGGCATTTGTCCTTAAAGTATGAGTGCACTTCTGCTGAGACAACGGGACTCTTACATGCCTCCCTCCTGACTTGGTATGCAAAATGGTAGTGCACAGAGATGAAACAGGGTCATGACCTCCCACAGCTATAACACAGTGGTGCTTGCCCTGAAACCTGGCAGGTTTTGGTTTCTGAAAGGGGACCTGTGGGGCAGTGGTACTGGATCAACTGAGTAATACAGTCTAGTGACCTCTTCTCACCAACCTGTGTGCCAGTCTCTTAAGACTGCTGCCAGCTGCCCTGGGAGACACCATCTTCCTTCTCTAACAATTCCCTTTTTCCCTTGATTCTCTCAAGAGGTCCCAGCAGCAGCTCTTAATCCACCTCTCTAACCTATACTTCTGTTCTCTGTCTGCCAAATGGACCTGTGTATCCACAGCAGCTCATAAGCCTGAAGAGCACCAGTCCCAACACTGAAGTGGTCACTCCTGCCACACACCTGGCTTTCTGCTCATGTCCCACTCTCCTGAGCACTGCACTACTATAAGTCAATAAACTGCACCATGGGGCACTCCTCTGCCTGCTCCACGCTGCCTCCCCTATTGGTCAGAGTCTTCTTGTTTTGAACACTTGTCGCTTCAATCTGTCCATTGCTGGTCATCACTACAGCCATCCCACTGCTAACCCAAACTCCCCTCCCCTCCTGCCTAGATCATTGGGACTGTCCATTTCCAAATCCAACACTCTCCACACCTATAGCAAGGGTGACAGTCCAAACCAGAACTCCATTAAGGCAACCCTGGGCTCTTGCATTCAAATGGCCAGCAAATGCTCTTACAAATCTCACAGTACTGGTCCCCAGGTCCTCTTCAATCTTAATTTGGCTTCTTTTTCCTGCTATGCTGCACACTGAGCACACGGGGGTCCTCCCAGATGTCTCTAGGACACTGTGTAATCCTACTCCAGAGATGTCAACATGTTCTTCCCCTTCCCATGGCTCAACTCTCATTTAAATAGTACACCTCAGGGAAGCCTCCACTAATCCCACATATAAGATCTGAACCCCATCGTATGTTCTCCTGATGCCTGGCAGTTCTCTTGGTAGTGCTTCCCTCAACTAGAATTGAGTATGACTTACTCATTAGTTGTTGAACATCACCATCTCCTATACACCGTGGATTCCATGTGGCCAGGGATACCATATCTTAATCTTATTATCATGTTCCCAACACAGGTCCCAATACATATTTCAGGAAGGGAAGATTTGGCCCACCAAGGACCTCTGAAATAAAAGACATCATCTAGAGCTCAAGGACTATGAACACTGAAGGCATCCTAGCTTCTCAACTATCTTCTGGGATGTTGTCTCAAGAAGACGAAGTGACCAAGGCTTTCCCACGTTCTCTAGAAAGTTACTTAACTTTCATTTTTCTTTGCAAACTTTTTTCACATTTTAGGACTGTGTTTCATTCTGCCATCATGATAACTAAAAAAAAGTCATTTGCATTTACATCAAGTCCTTGCTCTCAAACACAAGCAACAGACCTTAAGAGAAGACAGACACAGGAAGGGAGTAGACTTTACGAAAGCTACCCTGGGAGCCACTGAATGGGGTGGTGGTGGTGATGATGGTGGTTACCACTGCAAAACCAGCAGGTCCTTAAGGCAGACCGTTGATTAATAATAGGCATTCAGCTCCCACCACTAATGATGTGGTACCAAAACATCAACACTCATCCTACAATATCAAAATTAGTCAGTGTGAAGTCTTATTTAAAGAATGAGTAACCTCAGTATTAGAATAAAAAAAATTTTTGAGTGGTTATCAAATTGGATGATTTTGCCCCCAGCCCCAGAGCAATTATGTCTTAACATCTTACTGTGGTTTGGATCTTAAGTTTCCCAAATTACATGTTCCCTTATTTTTAAAACTATTTCCATATACATGTTAATTTGTTTCAGTTACACTAAAAGTTTATCCTGTTTCTTTTTTTGTAAGAGTATTTTTGGTTAATGTCTTATACTGAGTAACTACTTTGAATATAACAATATATCATGTAATAACTGTTGTTATTCTCTTTATTATTTGGTTATAGAAACATGATTTTTTCATAAAATTAAAAAATACTTTGTGGAAAAAAGAGAAGTGTCTTAAAGCTCATATGCTGAGGGGCTGGCCCCCTATGACTCAGTGTTCATGGGTGGGACCTCTGGGAGGTGAGTGTATCACACGGACTCTGACCAATTAGTCTATTGATGGATACACAGCTTAATGGGTTTTAAGGGAAGGGCTTTGTTACGGAACCTGGCTCTTTGTATTCTGGCCACTATGAGACAAGCATCTTTACGCTACCACATCCTCCTTGCCACAGTCCTTCACTTCACCACAGGCCCAGAGCAACGGGGCCAAACGGCCATAGACTAAAACTTCCAAACCATGAGCCAAAATACACTTCTTTTCTTTAAATCGATTATCTCAGATATTTTGTCACAGGGACAGAAAGCTAAGGTACATCTTAAGATGGCATGAAAGAACTCTTGCATTTATTTTAATCAAAGGCAGTGGAGACAATTTCATAGCACTCAAGACAGTTAAAGCAGAGGAGTTAGGAATGCCTTCCTGCAGTAGCCGAACAATTGCTGCATGCATGGCCCTCGAGCATTTGCAGCTCAGTTCATCTTTCAAACCCAGGCTGAAGCAACCACCTTGTTGCTTCCGATCGATACTTTAAAATATTTAGCAAAGACCTATATAAAAGGGATTAGGTTTAGCAAAAGGTATGACTCTTCTTTTCCTATAAATTTCCATTATGTTTTTATATAAATGATGTTCAGTAAACTTACTTAAACATATTAAATACCACATAAAACCCAATTTCAGATGGTAAAAACTGGTATGAGAAAAATTCTTATCACCCATGATACTTTCATTTCTCACAGTTTTGGAAATACAGTGGCCACAAACTGAATCAAATTTCTCCATAAAATCAACATTCAACCTAACCACTGAATTTGACTGGGTTCTTGTCCAACTCAGTTGTGACCAAAACTGTGGAATGAATCAAGTTTGTGAAATGAGGTACCACTACATGAGGTGGCGGTTTCTTCAACTGACATATTCAGGCCAAGAGTACTCACAACCTGGAGAACTGGCATCAAGATAATTTTGACTGGAACCAGAGGGCTGACATCACCCACCTACCCCAAGACACAACAGAAAGCCTAGGTGAGAGTGGATGGTAGCCTGCAGAATGAGTGCCCAATAACACTTGACTACTGGCCTTGCCTGCAAGGCAGCAGGCATGGGAAGGGTGTCTTAACACAGATAAAGACCTTGAAATAATTTTTTGGGGGGCTGGGTATCTGCATATATAAAATTGTACTTGTGGCAGAAAAGTGCTACAGATCCCCTGGTAAAGATGAAAAGGTAGGAGGGAGAAGTGTATTTTGTTCCTTTTAATACAGAATTTTTTTGAAATCAGTTTGTGGGATTTGAACTCAGCTTTGAGACATGGGTAGGTCATACAGTAAAAGCTCACAGTGGCCATTCTGGATTAGGGCTCCAAAAGAAGTAACAGTCCTCTGGAATGAAGTGTCATTTCCCTGAGAGGTGTCACTGAGATGAACCCTGTACAGCTGTGGGCAGTACAGGCTGCCTTGCAGGGCCCTCTGAGCCCTGTCATTTTGGGGGATGACTCTAAATGGCCACCCTGCAAGAGTAAGGGTGATCTGTCATTAGACCAAACTTTAAAGGAACTAGAGCTCTGCTCCAAACATATTTATTCTGAAACTAGAATGAGCCAATCCTAGACTCCTAGTGCCCCTGCCCCTCCTGGAGGAAGAAAAAAAAAAATCCTCCCAGGCAACATGTCATTTCTATGTAAAAATTTTCAAATGTAATAAGATGACATAAAATAAAAAATAAGCTACACGAACAGACAAGACAATATAAACAGAAACCAGTAGAAACAAGGACTAAAACTAGATCTCAAGGATTCCAGATGTTGGAACTTAAAATGACTGTGTTTTACTAAATCCAAGTAGAAATTAAAAAAAAAAAAGCAAGGTAGTGAAATACAGGGAAAAATCCAAAACTATTTTTAAAAATGAATAATATTTTCCTACAAATGCCTCAAATTCATCCTGCTTTATAGCCAAGTAGTATTCCATTATGTACAGATACTACATTTTCTTTATTCAATCATTTGTCAGTGGGTATTCTGACAGCTTTCAGGATTTAACTATTCTGTACTGTGCTGCTGTAAACATTGGTATGCATGTATCACTGTAGTAGGAAAATGGATGTATCTGGAAAATATATAAGTCACACACGCTTAAATACTTTATGGTATCTCTCATTTGAGTAAAGCAAAGTACAAAGAGAATAATAAAGGATGGATGGAAGGAAACAAGGGGATGGACCTCTTACAGATGGGAAGGGGATTTAGAGGTGAGGGAAGCAGGTAGGTGAAAAGGGGAAAGGGATTTAAAAAAAGGGAAATGACCTATATTGTGTATATGTACCCCTCCCCAACAAATATAAGTATGTACTTGCAAACATGTACTAATAAAGTTTTAAAAAGGAATACTATAATTGATGTTACTGAAATAACATATTCCATGAATGAATTTTAAACCAGATTTGGCATAGTAGGAAAGAACTTTTGTGAATCATGCAGATAAAGTAGTGAAAATAATGAAGAGATATCACAAGATTAGGAGGCACAGTGAATTTTATTATATGTGTAAGTGGGTTCACAGAAGCAAATGTGAGAGACCAGTACAAAAGCTATACTTAAAGAAATGAGCCAAAAATATTCTAAAACTTTTTTTATTAGTACATGTTTGCAGTACATAATGATTACATTCATCATAAGGAGTTGCAGATATACATACATGCACATATACAACTTAATTCTTTTTTCAATCCCTTCCCCTTTTCTCCTTTCTCCCTTCCTCCACCTTAAAAGTCATTGAGCTGTGGATTCAGACATCCCTATGATCTCAATGCAAAAGAAGAAGCAGATGTGCACATCTAGTCAGAATCTAGAGAAAAGGCTCTACTTCAAAGAAGCAACACTTACATCAGTAGCTGACTTACCAAAAACATGGAAGCCCGAGGAGAAAGGCATGACATCTCTAGATTCTGAACAGTATAACTGCCAACCCCAAGCTCTACAAGAACATCATTTAAAAAAGAAAATAAAAACAGACTTTCTTACTAGAAATTCCACATGAATAAAACACTTGAAGGTAAAGAACACTGTGCTGGTAAGTATCTAATAGGCATTCAAAGGCAAGTTTTCATGAAGATATGCATTTTTTAATCAAAAAGTTTTTTCTGATATAAAGGGAAGGTAGCACACAATTTATGAATAAAATATACCAAAATGTTTATTATAAATTATGTGTATCCAACTGGTTCCTACTGAATGTCTTTGTTTATTGCCTGTTGTGGATGCAACATGTAGTCCTGTATAAATGGTAACAAGAGGAAGGTGAAGAAGTTGAAGGTACAGAATAGTGTGTATTTTGCAATGACATAAGTGACTGATGAATCAGATAGTAATTTTAACTCTAGGATGAAAATTTTTGTGCTATTCAAAATATAATGGTTAAATATAATATACCCTTAAAATTAATGTGCATTATTAACATTCACATTCTTTGTCTATATCACTGAATGACAAACACTTTCTTAAAGGGCTGATGGTACACAGTTTAGGGCCATATGGTCTCAGTCTCAACTATATGACTCTACTATTGTGCCTGAAAGCACACAAAGGCAAGATACAAATGGATGTGGTTGTGTCACAATAAAACTTTATTTATTAAAAAAAGCCCAGCTCCAGCCCTAGTTTACCATTTCCCATTCTAGATAATGAAATAAATGAAACTCCAATTAGTTGTACTTTCTTATTCATGTTGTATAAACGCTTCCACCAGAGATGATTTCTAGCTAGCAGTGTGACAGCACTGAATGTAGCTTTGACATCCTCAGAAGCACACCATGATAAAACTGACCTCAAAGGCACAGATAGTCCAGGGATATAGCTCAGTGGCACAACGCCTACCTGCCAAGTGCAAGGTTGTGAGTTCAATTATGGGTACCAAACAAAACAAAACAAAACAAAACAAAACAAAACAAAAAAACCCCACAAAGGCACAGATATCAGTGAAATTAGTACAACATTGGAGGGGATGAATTTTGAGTATGTATTACTTTTCCAAATGGAATATACTTAAATGTAAATTATGTAATTTAACTTTTAGTAATGGATCTCTTTGACAACAAGGTCATGAAATTCTCATTGAAGAATTGGCTCTTCTAAACTCCTCTGAGCTCACCATGGCTTAAAAGGTATTCTTTAGGTTGAATGAAAACTACCACAAAAAGGCTAGAGAAACAGAAAAGATGAAAAGCAATAAAAGTGGTACACCTCTATATATACCAAAAAGATTATCTGCTGAATTAAACAATATTTTAAAGCTGGGTATATTGAGATACAATTTGCATGGAGTAAAGTGCATCCTTTTCAGATGTGCAGTCCAGTGAGACTGACATATGTGCAGCTGTATCACCAGCATAGCAATTAAGACACTCCAGAAAGAACACTGGAGGTTTGTCTCTCCATGATTTTGTCCATCTCATATCAGTTACCATACATACTGGCAAAACTGTACATATGTCCTTATTAATCTTTTAATGTCTGTAGGATCTGTGATGAGTTCCCAAATAATATTCACTGGGGTAATTTGTGCATATTTGTCTAATAAGTCTAATTAAACAACAGCAGAAAGAAATAGGACGTTTTTGCCAAATAAAAGCCATTCTGAGCTGTTTTAAATGAATAGGGTAAAAGTGATAAATGCTTTTGCATTAATTAAGTATGGCTAAAAATGCATACATACCATTTACAGTGGATTATTTGTTTAAATATATCATCTACCTAATAATAAATCTAATGAGGTGAGTGTAAGACCTCTGTAAGGAAAGACTGTAAGTCATTACTGAGAAAATGGGGGAATAATATTCACAGATTTGATGATCATAATTAACAAAATATAAAGAGATCAATTCTCCACAAACTAATCTATATAGTCAATCAAATCCTTCCCCCCCCCCAAAATTTTAAAGATTAATGTAGTATGTGATAAACTGGTTTTGAAATCTATATGTTAATGGAATTCTGTTGGTCAAGAATAACCAAAACAGCTGTCAAATTAATATATGAAACACTTTCTCTGCCAGATATGAAAATCTGATATACAGCTATAATAATTAAGATAGTGTGGCATGGCAAAAGAATGAACAGACCCATAAAGTAAAATAAAAAAACTCAGAAATACTCATTATATTTGTGACAAAGTGGTTACTGTACATGAGAATAACTTCCCATGCTTATAGGATAAGACTTCTCAGACATGGCAAAAATGTAGTAATTATACATGAAAAGGCAGATAAAATCTACCTTGACATAAAAAAACTTCTGCTCCATAAGACACTATTACAGCAATGAAAGGCAAGCCACAATGTAGAAGAAACTTTCAACATATATGACCAGTAAAGTGGTCACACATTCAATATATATGTAGAACTCCTATATAAATCACGAGTAAACAACATCTCAATAGGAAAATGGATGTAAGTCCTACATATACACCCCCGAAAAGAGCAAGTAGAAGTGGCAAATAACCATATGACAATGTGTTCAATGGCATTAGTATTATGGACGTGTAAAGTGAAATCACAATGAGAGATAAGAACACAAACACAAGAATGACTAAAGTTAAGCTTATAATGCCAAGGACTGGCACCAGTGTGAAACAAGAGGAAACCTCAGATAGTGCTGAGGGGAATTTAATGGATTTAACCATATTGGAAAACTGACATTCTCTACTACAGATAATTATACCAAACCACATGACTAGCAACTCCAGCAGTAGGACACACACCCAACAGAAATGAATCAACGTAGGCAACCATAATAGGGATCATCTGGGAGTATCATTTACAATAGCTAGAGAACTGCAAGTACCAAATGGTCATAATGAGAGGTACAAATAAATTGGGGAGAACTCACATGATGTATACTATATAACAAAAATGAACTAATTATGACATGCATTTGTGGGTGACCTCACAAATTTGATATTGAATAGAAGAAGCTTGAAATGAAGGACTATATGATATAGTGGCAAAAGTACCCAGAAAAAGCAGAAGTTGAGTATAAAGATCAGAGTAGGGTTTGCCTTCGGGAGAAGTGGAGAGTGGGAGAGAAAACACAAACAGGATTCTGATGGACTGCCATGATCTGCTTCTTTGCATGACAGCTGCACACATATTTACAATATGCAACTTCTCTCCATGGGTATTACTCTTGTAACAAAAGAAATGGTTAGGAAGAATGGTAGACACTTCCAAAACTTGATTCCCAAGAGTACACACAAGATTTGAGTTTTGGCACATGTTGGCAATATCTCAATTATGCAAAGTTAGAAAACTTTCAACATGTGACTGTTCTCAGTAAATCATAAATGTTTTTCAGTGCTGGGAACAATTTATGATATACATTAAGATATCTAGAAGAGTTTGAAGGTCCTAAACACAGAAATGATAAATGTTTGAGGAAATGTAAAGGTCAGTTATCCTAACTTGATCATTTCACATATAAAGTGTACAAATATTATATCAATTAAAAATTAGGAACACAAACTTCTAGAACAGTTTGTGGAGGCATATACTAATGGTTGCATCCCTACTCTTAGCATTGTCTATAGATGAAGAATATAAATACTAGAAAGGAATGTACTAGAAAGGACAAAACAATTCAAGATATTATTATTACCAGATATGCTTGTCTGAGAAAGTTAAAGGGAGTTCACTGATGTTAGAACCAATCAGAAAACACCAAAATGGCCAAACACAAGATTTGTAGCTCTTTTATGTGTCACAACCAACCAACCAATAACTTCAATGAGATTTTAAAAAAACACATCCACAAAAGAAACACTAGAAACAATGTATCTGACTAAATTTAGCAAAAACAAATGAGTTCTATGAATAAAAATATGAAATTTTATGGAAGGACATTATATATTACTGGGTATGTTACTTGGATCTCTTGTATGGTTTCTTATGGCTACATGATCTATCTTGTACTGAGAATGATGTGTTAAAATCTAACATTTCTGTGTTTTTATGTTTCTCTTTGTATGTGTGCTTTGGTTTCTGTTTTGCACAGGAGGTTTCTATATCACAAATATTCTATCTTCATCAAAAAAATGTGACTTTTAGCATTTTAAAGTACCCTACACTATTTCTTATAATGCCTTTGGGGCCTGATTTCTAATTGGTCTAATTTGGTATGGAAAACACTGCTTCCTATCAATTGTGTCTACCTGTTAGTCACAATCCCTCTTTTTTGTCTTTTCCTTTCGAATCACTGTATTTTAGGAGTGGCACGTATATGCACAGGTCTGGGTTCTATTTACAAGCCGACTTGAAATCTATTTTCACAGACAAACCCCTCAACATTTACTGATACGATTTCAAGTCTGTCACATGATTTCATGTTGTAATTACTGACTCTCCACTTGCTTGTAATTGTTTCTCTACTTGCTTCATTTTTTTTTTTTTCTTTTTGATCCTTTAATATTGGGGACAGTGTATTTTTATTTTAGTGGCTACTCCTGTTTTTATTTATATCCTTTAGAATGCCTGTAATCTAGGCTGACAACTAGTCTCAATTCAACTGGGACTTTCCCAATGCTAAGACAGAAAGTCCTCTGACTTTGGAGCCACCTTAGTCACAAACAAGCTGGATGGGGGGCCACCGTACTTTAATTCCTGTCTCCCTTACCAAATCTTGTATGTTTTGGTCTCTAGCTTTGAAACAGTTTACCTGGACCCTCATCTGTTACCTACACAACAGTCCCTGATCTCATTCTACGTTCACTCATTTTATATCATCCTTCTTGCGTTAGACTATTTGCATGCTATTTTTCCTCCTGTGTCCATTCTTACCCCGAGGTAAAACTTTGAAAGGGATGAAAAAAAGACACATTCCCACCACATATCAACCTGTCTATAGAGCTACATTTATTAACAGTGAAGAACAAGCCCAGGGATAAAGAACACAGCAGTGGAACAGAATAGAGCCTACAAAGAGACCCACATATGTGAGAGGGTTGAATACAATGAAGGTGGACAGTTTAGTTGAGATGGCAAATGAAAAATTGTACGAATAGATGGTGTGGAGAAACTTACTGTTTACATAAGAGAACAGATTATATTTCACCTACAAATTCAAACTTATAAATAAACTAAAAGTATTAAAACAAAACTAGTAAGAGACAGTGGTTTTTGGAATCTGGCAATAGCAATGACCTCTCAAAGCAAGACTCAAAACTCAGAAGCTCCTACAAAAGGATTATTAGGTTGGACTTTGCAAAGTTTTAGAATTCTGGCATGCCAAAGATATCTTTAAGCAGCTAGAAGAAGAGATCAAAATAAAATATATATGACTACCAGACAAGGACTGATTGTTATTCTGCAGTTATTAAAATAAAAGCAAAGGGCTGGGGATTTAGCTCAGCGGCAAAAGCGCTTGCCTGGCAAGCACAAGGTAGTGAGTTCGGTTCCTGGTACCGGAGAAAAACCAAAACAATAAAAAAATAAAAAATAAAATAAAATAAAATAAAAGCAAAGTATATGTATTAGTAAATCTAGAACCAATAAATATAAAAAGATGAGTGATCTCAGTAGTTGTCAAAAATACAAATTGTTTGAACAGTAAGAAGGTATTTTAGAAATCTTATTTTTGTGGAGATATAGAGAAGTGGACATCTTTTCTTACTGATGAGGATATAAACTGGTACAGCTTTTGTGATGGGTGTCTGTGTTGTATCCATCAAATTTTAAATGTGAATGCCCTCTGACCTAGCAATTCCTCTTTTAGAAGTCTATCCCACAGAAAACTCGCATATGGCACAGAAATATAGACATACACAAATGTTCATGACAACACTGTAAAAGAAAGAAAGTTGGAAATAAACTAAATTTCCACTGAAAGTGGGAAGGCTTAATAAATTACAGTAATACACACTATAGAACAATACAAGATATGGAAAGCCATGATATATTAGGAAGCTCAAGTTCTATTCACAAAAGACTACACCGTACACTTTTCGGGTAAAGGTAAGTAAGAACAGGAAGTATATTTACAACAATAGAAACAGATTTACAATGTTTCATGCCAAAAGACTAAGATTGATTGCCTCTGGAAAGAAGATTTTATTGCTATACTTCTACTTTTGAAGTTTTAAAAATAATAAACTGTGTTGCTTTAAAATTTTTTAAGTCAAAGAAAGGGAAAACAAGTTAAAATCAGCAGTGACCACAGCATTCCCAAAGGAGATAATCTCTGTCCCAGGTATGCAAATTATGTGGGGGGGAAGTGTTCCCTATGACCAGAAAATGTCCTCATTGAAGTCTTTGCCCCCATGACCTCAGCATATGCCTTTATCTCACATTATGGGAATCCAAAGCAAAGGCAAGAGAGAAAGGTGCAGTCAATTCAGGTAATAGCAAAAGGTAGCTGCCTCGGAGCAAGCTGAGAAGGAAGCACAACTCACAGGAAGGAGATGCCCTTCTCAGGCAGACATCTCCCTTGCCCATTCTAACCTAAAGTTCTAGGTTAGTGGTGATGAACCTATGGCACATATGCCACAGCAGTTAATGGCACATGAGCCAACCTGACCCAGCCGCTGAGCATTGGATAACAGTTATTTTTTTTAAAACCAAAACCTCCATATTCTGGTTTAATTGCACCGTTGGCATTTTGCAATAAATAAGTGGGTTCTGGGGTTGCCGTTTGGGCATTTAATCTCTAAAAGGTTCACCATCTCTGTTCTAGGTCATCTCTGTAGTACCCTGTACTCTCAAAAATCTTAATCTGAGGGAAAAACAGCTTCCTGAGGAAGAACTATGTTTCTTCTTCCTAAAGGTACTTTTTTTTTTTTTTTTTTTATTTTAAAGATAAAAGGAGGGAAACATTAACAGACATACAACATTTTACAACATATCACAAGCACAATACAGACAACACAGAGTTACAAACAAAGTGGTAGGGAATTAACAATGGTGGCTGTATTACATATTGATATCTTCAAAGTGGCTTCTCGTGAAAACAGATATAAACATGCAATACTGGTCAACCAAAGACTCATTGACAGTTTCTTTCAGCATAGAAATAGAAGACAGAAGAACAACCATGTTAACTATCCTGTATATACATACATACAAAATTTCTCCTTCTTTCCCTTCTCTTTTCCCACATCCCAGAAGCCCTTTACTCTTCATTGGTTTCCTATCATTTCACAGTGTCTATCATACCTCCGAGTTTAAATTAACTCTTTCAAGTTTTACACTAGTGACACAATGCGGTGCTTGCACATGTATGTTTGATTTATTTCACTTATGAGTACGGTCTCTAGTTGTGACCATTTAAATATAAAGCCCTCGAGTTTATCTTTCTTTATAGCTGAGTAATATTCCATTATATAAAAGTACCACAATTTTCTTATCCAATTCTCGGTGGATGGACATTTGGGTTGCTTCCACATTTTAGCAATTACAAATTGTGCTGCTATGAACATAGGTGCACATATATCACTGTGATATGATGTTTTTAGATCTTCTGGGAAAATACCCAGCAGGGGGATAGCTGGGTTGAATCTAAAGGTACTTTGCATTAGCTTCTTCTAAAATGGATGCAGGATGTCCCCAACCAAGAACCTTGAGAGAGGCCAGTGCCCACAGGACCCTGACACAGACCATTGACCACAGAACTCCAAGAGAGACCACTGCCCACAGAATCACATTACTAGCCATGTGTGCAGACTAAATCTCATCTAGCAAAAAGATTAAAGTAACATTTTAACTGTGGAGAGACACAATAATATGTGCTCTGATGGTTAAATATAAGAACTTATCCATGAGTGCTTAGATAAGAGACCACAACTGGCAGTGAGACCAAAAAGCAGAACTGGGTAAAAGTGAAACAGGGAAAGGAAGAAATCATAAACTTAGTTCTGAGGAGATAAATGGTTGCTAGAATAGGTGGTTAAAAAAAAATGTTGTACAAAATTATAATTCACTGTTTTAGAAGAAATGATGGCCCACAAAATCCTTCACCCTGCGGGCAACGAAAGAGCACATAGGGTCTGATTTCCTGGTAGTTAATGATGCCATAGAAAGTCAGGGAGGGGACAGCAAGGACATGTGGATCATCACTCTGTTCCTCTTTTGTCCAAACATTCAGTCCTGACCTTATGGCTATCTGTGTATGTGCCTTTACTCAGTTTAAAAGGCCATCTTTAAGTATGACTTTAGTTCAGTTTAGACTTTACTTCAATTTCATGGGTCTATTAACATTAGAACATTTTTCTTTGAAGTTTAATATTGTTTCAGAAAAGCTTTTCTGGCAGCTACTAATGGAATAGTTTAGGGCTAAACTGCTCTTCAAAATTTCATATACTCCTTCATGGCTTAATAAATAATGTTAGTAGTGTTGGAGCTAACATACAGGATATGCAACTTCTAGTTCATTTTTCATGAACAAACGTGATCCTCTGAGTTCTGTGCAGAGCTCAGGCCAGTAGTTCACCATCATGGTGCCAGGCCCAGAGCTGTTCTCCTCCTATGCAAATGCATTTGGAAAATAAAGCAGGCAGAGGCCTCTTTGTGAGACAGGAACATGAAGTCATTACTACTAAGGATTTCTGTTGTTGTCATTGCAAGTATAAAATCCAAAACGAGGTAGTAAGATAACACTAAATGGTATCTATGTCACAGATGAGGCTACAGTTTACATTTCAAATCACAGCTCCACATGGGGATTTGTGAGGCCTGCAACTTACAGTGGTCCTTGGGGAAATTCTGAGCATAGGGAGGTTCCCAAGTGGAGAGAAGGAAAACAGCTAAGCTTGCTTAGAGAGGGTCTGTGCAGGACTGTTTATAAACAGAGGCTGGGATTCAGCAGGCCAATCAGATTAATAAATTATGACACACAAATGTGGATTTAATTTCATTTCAATCAACTAAGCTTACTTTCTTTAAAGATAATTTCTTTCAGGACATGTCAAATCACAGCAAAACTCCAGGGTCTGGTAAGGTCCCCTGCTTTAAGGCAAGGCTTCAGTTCTCAAAGCTTGATGCTGGATATATAGATATGTCCAAAACTCACTGATGTTAATGGTAATAGCATGGACTTTCCAAGCAAATGTTTTAAATGCAGGGGTTAAAAATCCTACTGAATTAGACTCAAATAAAGGTCTAAGAAGTACTGGTGAGCCAACATAACACGTGCCAGGCATGCTCTGAGAGTCACTTGTCTTCCAGCATTTTGGTGTGTTTTTCAATATGTCTTTTATAAAGCAGTAAGAATAGCAAATTTGGGTGTTTTAAAGAAGCGAAGCCAGGAAAAGCTCTGATCACCTTACTTAATAACAGAGCTGTGCTGGCCTAATAGCACAGCATTCTCTCCTCCATACCTCCAGCCACCTGCAGAATCACCCTTTTTCCAAGGGGAGAGCCAGAAGCCAGTATTCTTTTCAAGGTTCCTTAGTTGGGATTCATAGAGAGGGGTGGGGAGGCTCTACAATTAGGTCTTAGAAAAAAACCAAAAACAGAACTGTGTAATAGGACCACTGAGATTACCTTCAGGTTTTGAAATGGGGAATAAAATGCTACCAATTTCAACACCACATTAAATATACTTTACAAGAATTTTCTCAGCCAAAGAAAATAATACAGAGGTACCAATTAGAGAAAGATCCATTAAGGCTTTACACTCCTGGGATGGGGGCTCCTCATTCAAAGGTGGGAAATACCTCTCTATGCTCTGGGTCTCCATGACACTGGGCTTCATGAAATCAGCCCAAACTGCTGAGGGTCAGCAGAAAGACTTCAGCATATAATGAGACACTGTCTTTATGGGTCCCTTCTCTATGTGGGGAGAGCGAGCTAGGCTGTCCCTCTAAGCACAGGGCGCGGGACTCTTTCCAACTACGCCTGAGGCCATTTCCTCTGTGAGGCCTCTGATCACCCCATTTAAAACAACACCTCCATCCTCATTTCTGCTTTAGGTTTTCCCCTGGTCAGCACCTGGCTTTTAACCATATTTTATGTGTTTATTTTGCCTTTTTCCAGTTCACCCAGGCAGCCTCATAAGCACTGTTAAGGCAAAGATGTTATCTGTTTTGGTTGTTAGATCTTGGTATCCCCACCACCCTGTAGGCCCTTGATGAGTAATTAAAGATAGTAGCTGTCTAGTATATTTAACCAAAAAAAATTACTTGTTACTAAAGAATTTGCCACACACATATACATTCCTGAATTTTCAGTGAAATTTACCTAATAAGTAAGAAAATGCTGATAATTTACAACTCTTAGATCCATCAAGAGAAAGGCAAGCTCCAGACAGTCTGTCAATTACACGCAGGTGAACACTTAAGTCCAGGAAAGGTGTTTGTCCCCAAATGAGGTATGATTTGCACTCTGTCCTCTAACTACCTTGTGTAGTTACTTAGAAACTGGTAAATGCTGGCAACTCCCAACTAAACTCAGAAAGCTCATCGAACTCACAAGAATTTTTGCTGGCTTTGAATGACTCAGAGAATAAAGTCTCATCATTTTTGCTGTTTTCTGGACGTTCTTTTGAGCTAGTTAGGGAGCCATGCGTAGTAGTGCTTTTACAGAACATGCAAGGTAACATTTCTATGTAGTTTGTGAGTTATGGAAAAATTCCCTTTCCAGGGAGGCAGTGCCTACCATGGTTTCCAAAGCCCTTGCATTGGGCACTATCTCCTGGCCCTGAGGAAGGGAGGATTAAGGACTGTAGAGGAAATGGATCACCAGGAAGATTCTGGGCCAAATCCATATCCATCTTGGTAGACAGTGGCATATGATGGGCTTCCAAGGGATTGTGGTCTTGCTTCCACTATGCCAGGGAGTGAGAAAGCACACTGCAGCCCTTTCGTTCCTGAGAGGTAAGATACACTTAACACGCATATGCTACTTGAGTTGGCAGGGCCATGGAGCTCCTGATGAGAGTAGTGGGAGTAGCTGGCACCAACTATCCTCATCTCTCCACTCCTCTGGGCTTGCCTGGGGGCATCAGTTTGTTTCATTTTGTTTCATCGACTTTAGGGCTGGTCTTAGAAAGAAGCTTTACTAACAGACCCTTCTGAGACTTGAACTCAATTCCAGGGCTAGGGAAGCTCTGACTGCCACCTAGCTAGGTCACAAGGATGCTGCTCTTGCTAGTTTACTTGAACAGAAACATCACTTCTCATCTGCACTCTTCCAATGCAAAATCACTGCCTGCTCCATGTTGATACTGTATTTTCCCCCAAGAAAATCCATGTGCTGTTGTGTTTACAAAGTGTCTCTGCCGGATTTAGTGAGCAGTAGCATGAAGAGAAACCAAAATCTATCTGACATGGAATTCCCTCTTGCTCAGGTAATGACAACCTATAGCTACATTGAGGAGGAGCTCCTCCTCTCTGCTGTTAAAAAATGACTTACATTCTTTTTCTCCTTTTCAAGGGATTACAAAAGTTTTACAAGCTCACCTAGTGTTTGTGTCACTTCACTCAGATGATAGTCACATTAGAAAGCTCTCCACAAGTGCCATAGGAAACAGCAGAGACCTAGACACTGAAAACTCAAGGTCAAAGATGTTCCTATTGCTCTTCTTGCCTGCTGCCAGGACCTCTAGCAGCTTTTTGAGTTAGAATTTGTGAAGAAAGAATGTCTCTAACTTTTTCCTAATTACTGAGTAACTGACTCTTAAGATAGGCAGGTACTGATGTGTAGCCATGAAAACTAGTTTTCCTCTGCCAAGATCCAGTCCCTTCAAGCTCTGGCAAGTAGCCACTGTGATCACAATGGACACCCGACATGTGACCATGTGATATGCACTGTCCAGGCAACTATAGTAGTCCTGCAGCCCTACCCTGAACTCAGGGAAGCCACCAAGTAGTACTGTGTGCTACAGTTCTTGCACTGTCTGGGTAACAGCCACGATACTTCTCTTATATAATTCCAGATGAGTGTGCAAACCTCCTTAGACAAGGAGCCATCCCAGCTACCTCTCTCTGCATGCAGTGTTTGCCAGCCTTCCCAACAACCCTCCATCACTTGGAGGAGCCTGGCTGGGAAGGTTCAGTCTCTGTGGCACAACGGGGATGCAGAGCTGCATCTATACTCACAGGCAAAGCTTCATCTTTCCTCTTGTTACTCTAAGGATGCCTCCTTGCGTGAAAAAATTTTCGTAAGACCATTATACATGATTTCCACCAGTTTCCTGGGGATAATCCACTTGTGAGTTGGGAAGAGGGCAGAATTCTTCGATAGACATTCATAAAAAGTGATCCTGGCCCCCTGTCACATTCCAAACACCTGCCCTGCCCCTCACTCTCAGGTATCACTGGTCAAGATGTGGGGCCTAGGAAGAGGCTTGGGCAAGGGAAGGCCTCTTTCTGCCTGCTACTGCCTGATGCAGTTTCCCGAGTTTTCTGCTGCCCGCCATGCTCCGACTACCCAGTCCCTGCAGGCGCTCATCCACTACATGATCCCTTAGGGGCCTCCAGCAAACTCTGTGCCTTAGCTGGGCCTCTACTTCTCAATCTGGGGTTCACCATGCCAGTCAAAGGAATGCAGGCTCAGAGTTGCCAATTTCAAAAAGTTAATATCCATGTAATATAACAGCAAAGAAATACATGAATAAACAGAAGTTATACTGTGAGTCCCTTATCTCGACACAACAGGCTTCTAATGCACAAGGAATATGTGGCAGCTGCCTGGCTCAACCTGCAGGTCTTCAAGCTCTTGTCTTTATGTGCCCTATCAGCCATATGCTCTGCCCCTTTAGCTCCTCTCCTTGCTCAAAGTGGATCCTAAAATTTCTCTTCTCCATGAACCTAAGGTATTGCTGCCTCCTCAGGTGCAAAACCATAGAAGGATGACCTTACTGTCTAACTTCCCAACTGTCTGCTCAGCTACCTAAAAACCGGGGCAGGAAGTAAAAAGCTGGCAGCTTGGCCAATTAGGGCAGAGCAGGGACAGAGTGTTATGGAGCGGGCTGCAGCTGCTGTCACCAGATGAAGACTTTGCTCTGGGTTCTTGGGCCAGCTGTGCCAATCCAGGCTGCAGCCTTGTCAGGCAGAAGTGAAGCCTGCATGAAGTGGGGTGGTTTGTATCCGTGTCTCCACAGGACATTCCACCAAGCTCCTTGCCTGTGTGGCCACTCTTCCCTCTCCCTCAGCACTCTCTTCTTTACCTACCACTGTCTCTGGCTTCTCCTTACCCTTTCACACCTGTGCATTTTGCCCTGTATCCCAAACATCCTGGACCATGGGCCTGAATGATGCAGAACACATCTTTCTGGTACACTGTGACTACCCACTATGCTGCCCTCCTGTGACCTCATTCCACACTCTGAAAAGTGTTCCCTGATCCTTTCTTGTTTGTCAGAGGCATTTGTTATATACAGTATATTGTAGAAGCTGCCCCACATCCGCAGTAGATAAGTGTTGATCTACCAGTGACATTGCTGACCAGAGTTGAAAGCCATCATCAAAGTCACTAAACTCAGATCATCCCTGTGGGCCACCAGGTATTGCTGGCATTCTTGCTCTCCACCCCTCCCACACAAACATCCTTGGCAGCACCCAGCCCAAGGGCTGGCCAGTGTTTTGTGCAGGATCAGCCTACATCAGTAATTATATAACATTCTAGTAATTGGACTGACTTTGAATGGTTTCAGTATGGGCAGTACAGTAGTATGTACCTTGGTTCATGAACTTAATTTGGTTCACGACTTTGGAAAAGATGGTCACATTTGTGTTTGTGTGGGAAAGATGACCGTGGTCATGTTTGTCACCTGATGTAAAGTTTGCAAACAAAAACAAAACTCTGTCAAATGCTTTTATTTGTGAACCAAACTGCTTGCAAACAAAAGCATTTGTACACTGTACTGGGTCAGCTTCTATTAACAGTGCACAGTCTCTCCAAGTCAAGAGGGTACTGGTCATCGTCAAGAGACTGGAAATGAAATTCACTAACTTTTAAATACAAAAAGATAAAGACTTAAAGATGCTATTTTTCAACACTTATATGATTTAGCTTTTTGGTTCAGATTATTTAAAAATTAACTCCAAAGAATAGAACTGATGGTAAATAGAGCACCACCTGTGATTATTTTGATAGGAAGCTCTTAAAGAAACAGGTTCATAAAAGGTATCTAGAAGTTATGATGATGAAAAGCACCATATAAACTGGACTATTTTTATCTTTAGTTACAGTTAGCTGCATGACCAAATGACCTGGGATAGGATCAGTGTGACCTGACAGCATTGGGGCCAGTCCTGCAGGCCCCTGGGAGCATAGGAGATCCCAGCCTAGGCTGGGTGTTCCGCTGGCAAGTCCAGCCCACACCATGTGGAAAAGAACTTGAGGACAGCTGACAGCACTTCTCTGTCCTGTCCCCAAGCTTCACGCATTCTACCAGTAAGTCCTTGGTGAATATTCAAGAGTGGACGGGACAGGCTGGGCAGCCATGGCATGTGTGGGTACATAGGCTATCCTGGAGGGTCCCTCATGATGTTCAACATCCAGCATGGTGAGGCCTGTCCTCCAGATCCAACTGTATCAGGACCTGTGGACACAGGCCTGTTGACAGTGCTCACTCTGTTTAGTGAATAAATGCAGAAGATAGGGTCCTCATCTTCAGAAGCAGACCTTACACTACCAAGACAGGGACAACAACAGTCACCTGGGGACAGAGCCACTTCACAAGCACACACACAAAGTCTATTGGCAGGGATGCTTCTTGCTCCCCTCCACCTCCAGCTTTGTGATCAGACACAAAACCTCCACCTTGAGGCCCTGGAAACACTGTGCATACACACAAGGCTCTTCCCTCTCCCACACTATCTTCAGCCTTAGGAGGTCAGAAAGCTACTATTTCTAGGCCTCTAAGGGAGGGCTTTAGTTCCCAGGGACTGCACACAGGCAGCAGCTTATCTTTCTGTAGACACTACTTCAATTCTACTATCCTGTGGGTCACTGGGGCCAGGGAGAGGATACCAGGGCCTCCCAGGCCTGAGACCTCAGCTGAGCTGAATACACACAGGCTTTCTAGGCAGGACTGCCAGCGTTCTGGTGCTCTGAGAGACAGAGGCACAGGACTAGGGAGTCACATGTAGGGGTCACTTCCCATAGTTTTGGACCTTTTATAAATCATAGCAGTCACACATGTACCTTCACCAACAGTTTATTCTTAAAAATAGCCCACAAGCCCTAACTTCCACCAGCAGCTTCCTTGGAACCTTTCTCTCTTAATGTCAATACCTCACCCTGGGATTAAGAGAGTGATACCAGTCCTTGCTGAACACACCTGGCCATTGGCTTTCATGTTTTAAGGCTCCCAGAGAACACCTAACAGATTTTTTTTTTTTTTTTTTTTTGGTTATTCACGGAAATGTAGTTCAATTTGGGGTCAGTGAAGATAAGAGATTGGATTATGTATCTTTTTTCTTTCTTCTTTTTGATGAACACAGATCTTAAAATCTTAAAATGTGGAATTCACACAGCAGGATAATTTCTTTCTTCTGATGGGTGAATTTTGTCTTTAATCAAATCATATTCTAAATGAAAAAAATCTGGGAAAATACTCAAACAGAGCTGGTGATGAAAGGCTTCTCTAATTTAAATGACCTATATGAGTTCTGTATGTGATGATTTTTCCCTACATCAATTATAATTATCACATAGCTTCTACTACTTTCACAATGGGGAATGATACAGTCCAGTCTGCACAAATTTTTAGTGGACAGATACATCAGGCTAAAGGTAGTGAATGAGGACATCAAAGGCATCAAAAGGGGCAATTTTGTTCACTACCATTAGATATTTTGTTCACTACCATTAGATATTTTGTTCAATACCATTAGATATTTTGTATTTTGTCAGTAAACATTTCTATAAAATGCTTAAAAAAAGTTTTCCTTACAGTCAAATTACCTTTAAAACAATTCACTCACATTAGTTATTTCCTTAACTTATTGGTTACCCATGACCACCACATTACTAATTAATGAGAGAGAAAAGTTATCTAGAGTCTGTGTTGTAGGTGTCAGAGACGCTAGCATCCTGTGGAAGGGTGGGCCCAATGGGACACCTGCTGCCAGGCCTTCGGGGCTCGGGCATGCCTGTGCTGGTGGTTTCAAGGGCTGCTCTGTGAGGACTCCCTACAAACTGAGCCATTGGGGCAGTGCAGGGAACAGACAGTAAATAAGCCAGGAAGGGAAGGGTAGGGATGCACAAAGGAGGTACTGGGCTCCTTGAGTCCCAGAAGATCTTCAGATTAGGCCTCAGCACAACTGAGCCAAGTACACACAGTACTGTGGCCCATGGTCAATCATGTTTTAGAGGAAGGCTCAGCACAATACAAGAGAACATGGCAGATAGGAACAGTCAGGCTGCAACAAGACTGGCTGCTGGCACATCTAGTTCTCCAGACACTTAAAAAAATTATTTCTGCCCTGCTGCCATGCATACACACAAAGAGGGACACGTTTCTCTTGCCCTCACCAATCGTACCCATCTAAATGCAGAACTGAGGAACCTGGATCTTTCTTAGTAGTGCTTAGCCAGGAAAGCTAGGTTGACTAAACTACCAAGAATCCTCCAAGACAGTCACACCAATGGAACTACAGAATGCTGTAGGAGGCGAAGGATTACTAGCCCAG